>NC_081563.1:73984856-73994004 GCF_022355385.1 Mustela nigripes | reverse complement strand
ACTGTTCTCCCTGAGGGAGGCACTGAGTCTGTAACTTTTGCACTCATGTGGTTGGCTATGATCCCCAACTAAACTGTGTGACTTAACTGTTTCTGAGGCCACAGACTCTGGTATAGTCTTCAAGTAGTGCTGAGCACACAGTAGTTTCTTAAAAGCACTTCTGCCTCAGATGATGACAGTGATCCTAAAATGACACTCTGCAGAGTGTTGACATCCTATACTTTGTAGAACAGGACACTCATTACATTGACAGAACACACAACCCCTTGAATTAAATAATTTACCAGCATAGTGCTGGGCAGCATCCTTGAGGGCAATTCTGACTGATGAAGCACTGTATTATGCCTTGGCTCTGTTAGTCTTAACTGCCCCAAACCAGGGAATAGTTCAGCTGAGTTGAGGGAAGATGGGTGTGGGAGAAGATTCTGTGGCCCAGGGTCCAAGAAAGGAGGTAAAATGAGATAACAGAGAGGCTCTCCTAGGGCTAAGCTAATGCTGTGGAGTTAACAAGTGACTCTCTGGGGCAACTGGGTGGCTCAGTAGGTTAAGCATCTGCCTTTAGCTCAAGTCATGATTTTGGGGTCCTGGGATTGAACTCTGTGTGGGGCTCCCTGCTCAGTGGGAAGCCTGCTTCTCCCTCTGCTGCTCCCCTTGCTTATGTTTTTTCTCTCTCAAATAAATAAAATCTTAAAAAACAACAACAACAAAAAAACAAGTGACTCTTCTGAAACCTTTCCACCCAGCAGATGGAGCTAGCCACCATCTCACCTTTTTCTCATCAGAAGTTTTCAGTGAGGTTTGGTGTCTGCCTTGAGCTCAGGGTATGGTTCCAGGGTCCTGGGATGGAGCACACACCCTACCCACCATGAGGAATCCCTGTTCAACTGGAAATCTGCTGCTCCCTCTCCTTCTACCCCTTCCCTCACTTTCTCTTTTAGCTCACTCTCTGTCTCAAATGAATAAATACAATCTTAAAAAAAAGTTTTTAATTAAAATTTGCAACTATGATTTTTATCAAAGAAATCAGTGATGGAGTTTGCCAGATAAAATATCAGGTACCCAGATAATTTAAATTTCAGATAAACTGTGAATAATTTTTTAGGATAAATGTGTTCTAAATATTGCATTGGTACTTACACAAAAAAAATCATTCTTTACCTGGAATACAAATTTAACTGGGCTTCCTGTATTTTTATTTGCTAAATCTGGCAATGCCAGTCAATGAGGAAGAGGATTCATTTCATGGAAATCCACATTGCAGCTAACTTCCATGGGAGTAACTTTAATTAGAGACACAGTCTTTCATTTACACACTCACCACACCACAAAATGCAGACAATTCCTCCTTTAATGTGCTTCATGTTATTTTGATGAACTTCAGGTCAAATTCAGATTCACAGGTACAAGCCCCATTGGCTAGTTTTATCTGTGTAACAGCTGAGGTCTTCTATGTGATAATGACCTTGGATTTGCTCTGAAACATTAGAAGCCATGTCTCTTGAAGTATTTGGCTCGGGCAAGGACATCATTGCAGAAATCACAGCTCAGGTCCTGGCTGCTTCTGATGTACTCAGGAGCTCCAGCATAAGCACAGAGTCCACCTGGAATTTTGTGAGATCGGTTAATGCTGACCTTGTAGCCCCTCATCGCTCCAAGGTCTCAGTGGTTAACTTAGATTCTCTTTCCTAATTGGTCATCAGAAGGCAACTGAGGTTTGGGGGAATCTTGTGCAAGGTCTTATATTTGTTCTGATTAATTCCATGCTGTGAAATCACCAAGTCCTGTGTTACACTTACCTCTTAGATACTGATCAGAGTTCCAGGTTGGAAACCTCCTCTGGATTTCTTTGATCCTAACAGTTAAGACCTCGGTTATTTGAGAAACCCGGGACTCGCTGATCCAGGATGTTGGAGCATAAAGACCAAGGTCCTAGAGGGAGAGAGGCAGAGGAAAAATGATGTAAGCCATGTGGGAGGGTGACAGGACTTAATGGGACCAGTACTGCATTCTCATTTCCCTCCTTTTTTCTCTCCTTCTCCTTTAGCTAAACTAATGCCACCTCTAATCTCCCTGCAGATAAACAGTAAAGCTACAAGGTTTGGGCAAAGGAAGGATGAGCAGACATTTCACAGCTGCTTCATTATAATGGTGAGCGGAAGAGTTGGAAGTCAAAGGTGATAGAAGTAGTGGACATACCAGTCTGATGCCCTCTTTCAATGCTGCAAGCACAAGCCTTCCAAATAGGTCAGAAAGGGGGTTTTCTATCTGTACTTATAATTCTCCTTCCAGATCTTCTGAATGTCTAAAAGTGCTTCTAATTTTTCTTATACAACTTTGTTTCAACATATTTAGAAGAAATGTCTGACTCTGGAGAATTCTTTCAACTTCAAAGTAGATGGAGGCATCATTTTCCCAAAAACAAGATTTTACAAAGAAGGCAGAGTGCTAAGTGATGCTGACCCTAACATCGCCTAAGTTGCTCTTGGTCCTGGTTCGGCATTTTCCAGCTGCCATGTGACTTTGCAGGAACGACCCTCTCCTTGTAAGTAAGTGGTTACTTCCTCACTTGGAAATGATGGATTGCATGCCTTCCCTCATCCCATCCTCATCCGATTATTGGATGCGGCCCCAAGTAAAAAAGATAGAGTATTTGAAAGTACTTTTAAATTGGCAAGTGTCATTCCACTTTAAACTGGGAAGCCAGTTTAAAGATCACTGAGGAATATATTTTCCTAAAAGCTTAAGAAATGACTGTACTACATAAAGGCTTCTCAACTGCTGCAACAATGATGTGAAATGCAATAGAAAAAAATCACTGTGCCACTGTCTCCTTGCTATCACCGATTCCCCCAGTACACAGTTAATTCAACTGTGGGGTTAATGCCCAGTTCCTTGGGAGATTTTCTGGGACAAGTGAAACCAGGCAGAATTTGTGCAAAAATAAAGCTGGATCTTCAGAACTCAGGATTGAAGACAGGAGGAAGAAGGAGAAGACAAAGGAAGGAAGAAGACAAAGGAGAATGAATTCAGTATTTGCTAAAAATCTGCCGGATACTAAACATGTTTTCATAACATTCCATTGAGTCTTCATTAACAGTTCCAGGAGGCTGGTGTTTCATAGGTGAGGAAATTGAATCCTAGGGAGATTAAATGAGGTCACATGGTAGCAAAATAACAGAGCAAGTATTCAAGATAGGGTACCATGGATAAGATCCTGGAAACACAGCACAGTTGATTCTGAAAAGAAACCATGGCTCACGAAGCCATGATGTTGCTACTGGTATGGAGTACCTTTCACTCTGTATCCCATGGCACTGTGCTCCAGAGTGTCAACAACAACAAATGTGAAGATGTCCCCTTAGCATTGCACCATGCAGCACGACGGCCATATGCCATAACTGACAGGGGTTTACCTGCACAGCCCCGATGCCATCGCCCATGTTGCCCACATTGGTCATAACGTTGCCGCCATGAGACTCCCTGGACAAGACACCAGCAATCACTGCAGGATCCACACAGTACTTTTGGCCAGCAGTACGAATCACAGGCTGGTATCTCAAGAGGTATGGCATGTCTATTTCAGCCAGCCTTTCAGAAGCACGAACTCCTAATGCAAACACAGAAGGAAGGATGTGGCTGTGTGACTTATGCTGACGTGGGAGCTCAAGAGAAGAGAAATCACACTGCAGGTATCTGGGTAGTGGTCTAGGACCAAGAAGTCCTTGCCTCAGTCTGAAATCCCTTGAGGCCATTCCTAGACCTGAGACTATGATTCTCCTCCTTTAAGCTTGAGTTGGCATCCACACAGGCAATGTTCTTTATGACTGCCAGTGCCCCTTGCTGGTCTCTCAGAGGCTGCTCTGGCCCATGCAGGACAATTCCCTGGGCACAAGCACACTGACTCCATCCTAAGCACCCCAAAGAGAGTTACCCAGTAAAAAGTACTTGTCCATTAGCTACAATGAGCACCATATATAAAAGAGAGATTCTTCCAACGCCTTCAAGAAGTTGTTGGAGAGTTTCCCTGACAGATTTGCTCACTCTTGCCCACCTTTCCACCCTAAAATGACACTCAGAAATTGCATGAGCTTAAATCTTCATAAAATAACAAGGGTACTGGGCAAAATGAAAACTAATGCTAATTTACCTGGCTAGCCCACTCACCTTGTAAGCATTTTTTTTGGTTTCAAAATACTCTCATCCACATTCTATCAACCTGAGTTTACAACAAAATTGTAAAGTGAGTATTTTTAACCCCTTTCTGTGGAGGCAGAGGAGAACTAAGTGACTTGTTGAAGAACCAGAGCCCACACTCAGACAAGTTCTTTGGATTCGATGTTTAGTGCTCTTCCTGCCACTTGGTAGTGTAGGGTTGTGGGAAATAGTGGGAAATGAAGGAGAAAGAGAGGGACACATGGGTGTGGGATATCAAGGGAAGGGGCAAAGACTGAAAAGGAAGAAGTGGAAAGAGGGAGCCCCCTGTGGGGCAAAATCCTGTTAAAGCCACCCTTGCCAAAAGGAGGCATCTTCTGAGAGAAAGAAGAGGAGGGGAGGTGGACAATGAGATTATAACCTACCACAGTAGTTCAGGCCATGACGCTTTCCAATCCCGCAAGAAGCCCCAGGGGTCTCAAAGTTTCGGATATTTCCATAGCATCCCCAGTTGCTGCTTTCAGATAAATCTACAAATTGAGAAATTTTCGGCCTAAGGCATTGAACGGCTTTGATCATCTTCTGTCCACAAATGAAATGCCATTAATAAAAAGAATTTTACCAAAATCAGTAACAACAAGAAGTTCACTCTGAACTGAAAATTTTGAAATTTACAGTACAGTGACTAGGAAATTATCATAGAAACTTCCTCAATACTAAGTTGTCACCTCCTATCCTACAGGCATGAGCAACTGTTGTAGCAGCTATATTCCTCGCAAAAAGCCCTGAACTATCCAGTGCTGTTGAGTTGGTGTCTTGGAATCAAACCAGAGGATCTGTTCCCTGTAAGTAGTCTTCATCCTATATCTTAGGTAAACCCTCAGTACTTCTTCTCCTTCAAATATTCCTGTCTGGCTGGTCTGGTGAGATATTTATCGTTGCTCTAGAGAAACATGTACAAAGCCTGGTCTTCCCCGGGGTCTCAAACCAGACCCAAAGTAAAGGCACAGTGACTTGGAGCTGGCTTTCCCTGGATGTGTGTTCTTCTAGATGGGGGTGCCTAAGACAGCAAAGAGGGGAGGACATCTAAGGGAGCACAGGACCAGGTCTCCACAGGGGGCTCCCTCTTTCCACTTCTTCCTTTTCAGTCTTTGCATTTCCATCTCTCTCTCTCTACCTGCTGCTATCCTTCCAGGGAGGAGAGATTTTTCACAAAGGCCACTGAAAAAAGGACATTTCCTAGTATTCATAATTCAAACTAGAAGTACACATGAGAGTAATGAACAGTAATGAGATACCTACAGGGGGGCAGGAAGGTGCCCATTGAGAAAATCATCTCACTGTGATAAACCTGTAAGGACTCCTCATTAGATTACTCTTTTTTATTTGCTTTATTCTTTGCTCATATCATCAGATCTTAATGGTTTGCAAGTCTTTGGCAACAAATCCATTGCACATCATCATGTGTGTATTGTATGTTCATGTAAATGCCTCTTAAGTTTCTATTTTCTTATTAAGAGCTTCTTGGAGTTGACATCTGAAGATATTAATATTTTGGAGTAAATGCTTCTACTTCACAAACTTTTGATAAGAAATCTGAAAGAAATGTGGAGATTGAATGATCTGGTCTTTTAAAAGTGTACCAAAAATTAAACAACCCAATGTGTTCTTTCATATTTTTTAATTTGTTTATCTTTATAACTGGTGACAAATACCCTTAATATTGTAATGGATTGTGTCATTCATTGCTCTCTGCCCCATAGCCACTCCATAGTCACATTAGATACTCCTTGAAGTTCCATATTCCCAGAATATATTTTAGAAATTTAAAAATACTTGTCAAATAAATGGATCACTCAATGAATGAATGAATGTAAGACCCCATCAGAGAAATCATCAGAATTTAGAGCCAGGAAAAAGTTTGCTTCTCCAGAGGAACTATGCTTCTTCCTTTTTTTCTTTCTTTCTTTTTTTTTTTTTTAAATCAAAAGACATGTACTTTTCCATTTTGGTTTGCAAGGAACCTTAAGACCAAATCTGAAATGCAAGCATAGCAATTATGTCAGCTTCAGTGGTTAGCTTAGTCACATGTCCTCGATCCCCTTTGTGATAGTTTACTATTTGAAATTACATTAGTCTTATTATTGTGAACCATCTCAATCCTCTTATGGAAATACGTGGTCTATGAATAATTTCAGTAACTACTTTTGGTGAGATGGTTTTTATAGAGGGACAATGAGTACTTAACAATGATGTATATTTAAAGTCTAGTCTCCAGCAATGCTGATTTAAACCTACTCCACATTCTGGAGAGCCCCCTCCTTTTGCAGGGCACCTGGAAAGAGGCCATTCATCAGTGGCTGTTAGTAAGTCCAGTATTTATCGGACAACTTAAAAGAAAAACAACATTTTCAGCACAGTTGCAAGTTGCAAGTATCAGAAATACCATTCTGTTCCTATGCTTATCCTTCCCATCTCCCAGGTCAAATGGGAAACATTAAATACACTCACCAGTAAGGGCAAGAAGACCCAGAAGTAGCCACAGCACAGACATTTTGATGAGCTGGCTCTACAGGTCCTAAAATGATTTTATAATAGAAATTAGTTCAAAGATGTGATAACATCCATTATCATCAGAACAATATGTAATGTTTCTATGGAAAGAGGTAAAAAAAGAAAAGGAAAGAATAAGTTTCTCCATGTCTGAACTAAGAAAAGTAATGATCTGAATCATAATGAAAAAAGCAAAAGTAAGACTTGTGCTCCATCCATCCTTTGAATTAACTTAAATATGACGAGACTCCTGCTTGGCTCACAGAGACTCACCAGACCATTGAGCTACCAGAGAGAATTATTTCAGAAAGCCAAGATACTTTGATTCCCAACACTGAGAAACATAGTGACTTGAGTCCAGATCCTGAAAAGCAATTTTTTGGTGCATGTGCCTTATCTCAGTAGTAGAATTTTCCTTATCAAAAGATAATGTGAAAAGGAGAATTTTATATTAGTGTTTCTTTTCGTTTGGGTTCTTTTTCTTTCAGTGTAGAGAAAAGGTTACACATTCCTCAGTATCTTGGAACATACTCTGCTTTGGTTGGAGGAAGGAATTGGTAGACCTTTCCCGTTGCTCTAATCCCCGAGCCTGGGAGTCTCAGACCCTTTTGGCCACCTTGAGCCATTATCCACATTCCTCTTCTGCAAAACTCCTGTGCAGGAGAAAACCTAGTCAAATCCCCAAAAGTCGGGTCATGGGCAGGATTAAACTCATATGGTGCTAGCTAGATGGAAGAAGTGGTGACTGGTCATTGGCATGCATTTGCACTCACTCATTTTTCTCTCTTTCTCATCCAACCATTTCTTTAACCACCCTCCATGGGTACAAAGAGCTTTGGTTCTCCAAATGAATACACAAATGTCAAACAGAACACGTTGTAGTTGACCCCAGGCAATGCTGGAGGATCTGGCCTCCTACCCCCAAAACCTCCACCTCCCCACAACACCCCACTGCAGAGTGTTCCCAACCTCTCCCTGGGTCTGGAGAGCCTGGCTACCTATCATTTTGAATTATTACTGTCATTATAAGTAGGAGTAGGCATATAAAGTCGGTACTTGGTACTTTCTCACCTCCTTTGCTTTAAGGTTATTCTTATGAGTATTTCCTTCCAAACATCCAGAAGGAGATTTTGTCTCAAGATAAAGCAAAGGTGTCAAGGAATTCATTTAAATTACATCTTATGCCAAGCATTTGTGTGCTTCTCAGATATTGTCATTTTTTGTTGTTGTTGTTTTTTGTTTTGTTTTTCTTCCCCACAATGTTGAAATGGTCTACCTGATTTCCCTTAGCTGAACAGAAGATGCCATGCTCAGTCCCAACACCAGAAAGATACAGGAACATGGAATTTTAGCTGGGTCTGCAGAAATTCTCATGCTCAGTCACCAGACAAGAACCATTTATTCGACATCCACTGAGCCACCATCCCCAGCCCTGCCATACTGACTGAGAGAAGACACTCAATCCCAGGAAATATAATGGAGAAAGATTCACTTAGGCACAGAAAAAGCTCATATAGTCAGGAAATTTGATCTTTCCAGAGGCTTCTTCCTGGCTTTATGGAAAGAACCCTGCAGAAGAGAGTGCGGCTGGCACCCAGACACTAAACCCAGAGTCTTTTCCTTGTTGCTGCTTTCTCAGGGAAAAGACATACTTCTTCCTGGAAACCCAAGAGGAAAAGTACTTCAACTTCATGATGAAAGCTACCTCATGTTCCAAGCATTGAACTAAAAGCTCTGTTGAAAAGAGTCTATGTAATCCCACGTGTCAATTACTTAGAAACACAGAGTTCCTTTTTGTCACGTTTTAATTACATCAGGAAAAAGCAAGAAATGGCAATGGAAAAATAAAACACAGCATGTTGAAGCAACTCAAGCTTTGTGGGCCAACTTTACAGATGTCACAAAACTCTCTGTGTTTGGAAGAGACTATTGAGGCATGGGGGGAATGTGCTCAGGGAGTGTCCATTGGTTACCTGTGACTAAACTCTTAATGTCCCTGTGGCTCCATGCACTTGAAACTATTATTAGAAAGTCAGACCAAGACAGCACAGTGCTCATAATGCCAAGCACAGTGTCTCTGATGGCATCCCTCTTCTCCCTTCCTGGAGAGTGAAACAGTGACAAACAGCACAGGGATGTCAACAGGCTGGAGCCATAGCCTGCTGAGCACAGGGAAAACAAACAACCCAAGCATCCCTTGGGGCCAGTTCAAGTCCCTGGTGGCCTCTACCCCTTTCCCTCCACCGAGGACTTTGTCATTCCCAAAGCATCATTTAGATTTGTAAGGCGTAATAGACCATTTACTCCTCCCTTAAACTATTTTCCTGGAAGAGATGAAAATAAAGGTCCTTGGTCTTTAATCTCACCACAGAACTCCTGTGAAAATGTCTTTTTCAGGAATGCTCTCCTAGGTCTTCACCAGAACCCTTTTTTTTTTTTTTTA
>NC_081563.1:73975330-73981856 GCF_022355385.1 Mustela nigripes | reverse complement strand
CTGAGCCGAAGGCAGCGGCTTAACCCACTGAGCCACCCAGGCGCCCCTTCACCAGAACCCTTAAACCATAGTCACTCCGCATCCTTAGGACCCTCCAACCAGCCTGGAAAATGTGCTGCATTAGCACCCTCAGGTGTTAATGTGTCCCTGTCCCATCATGGTCTCCCATTTGATCCTGAAAGAACTGAGGACTGCTCTACACATGCACATAGGTCTCCCACTCCACACTCTCTGCTCACCCTACTTTTACTGCTAACTGGTCTCTCCATCTGCTTGCTCCTTGTGAGCTGATAGGCCTTTCTAGCAGCAGCTCATCTTAATCGTCCACCCTCTTGCTACCCCATCCTTACCCTCCCTCCTCACACACAGCAACCCCCCAGCCCATTGCCCTGTGGATGGCTATACACCAAAATGTCCTAAATTAAAATGGTAGCAGTGACAGTCACAAATAATAAATGTTTCTGCCACTGTGATCATGTTTTCTTGAGGAAAAATCCAAAGGCTCCTTCTGAACTCACTCTTTGGCAGAGTTATGTGGTTTGTGAAAATAGACATTTCCTGAATTTGGATTAGGAGCAGATTATAAGCCCCAAAGTGCTTGGAGATGTGATAGCTTCTCTTCACTCCCTGCAGGCAAATCCTTTCCTTCTTTCCATAAGGCCTCTGTGCTTGTTCTCCTCACTTTGTCCATTTGGGATTCCCAGAGTTGAGAATTGCAGGAATTCTCTCCTGTGCTAGGACCTGTCCCAGGAATATCCCTTTCTGAACAAAATAAAATCGAAGAGACCATGGCTTCTCTGTTTCATCCAAGACTCCTGAAGTTTGTCTATCCTTTTACTCTGCCAGGCCTCAGCTATTAGACATGTAGGCCTTTGTCCTTTCAGAGCTTCCAGAGAAAATACCATATCACGCAAGGAATATGAGGTTAATGTACTGTTGGCAGGAGAATGAGGGTGGTGGAGAGATTGCTATGTGGCAAAATGCCAATACTTCAATCCTTTGGCTTTGAATTCACAGCAAAGACATCCCATTCAGCCTATTACAGCTTCCGTTAAAAGCACATGTATTTCTCCTCCTTTGCATATGTTCACAAATCCAAAAGTAACCATATACTTGCATTAACAGAAATCTAGGTTTTTATAGGTATAATGAACAGGAAAAAAAATCGTCCCATCATCTACATAATCTTTTATAACTTGGGCTTTCCTTGCAAGGTCCTTAAGTTTTATCCTACTCCAAATTGTCTTGTTTACTTGGCAGCAAAGACACAATCATTACCAACTGATCACCACAGACTGGATCTTTCATTCTCAATAAGCCTGAATGTAAGTCACCAGTCTGTCTGACACTCACCCGTCTTCTGTTACCTCTTGTCCTCAGAGGCTGTCAGTCTGCAACGCTTTATATAGAGTCCCTGTCCTGCTTCCTCTTTTTAAAAGTGTTGACTTCATCCTTTTATGAAAAGATTTATGGCCAAGTCTTACAAGTTATAGTAATAATCACAGTAATTACAAATACTTTGAACTTATATAGGGCTTTTTATTCAAGAATGTCCTGGCATTTTGCAAACATTAACCAACTAGTTCCCTAACAGAACCTTGGAAGGCAGATCATTGTTTGTAGATTCATGTTGGTGATTTCAATCCAACATTCACTTTTATTCACACCAGTTTCTAAGAATAAAGACAGGTAAGAAAAGAAGGAAGGAAGGAAGGAAGGAGAAAGGGAGAAGAAGGGAGGGAAGGGGGGGAGAAATGGAATTTGGAATGTCAAAAACATATTCTTGATCTGTATTTCAGGCAAGCAGAACCACACCTTAGGCTGAATGATCTTCTTTTATATATGGCTAGTACATACAGTTTGTCCCTAAATGTCTACCTCAATAAATACTTTAAGAGGTTTTATATGACGTTTCCAGGAAGGACTCATGGCCCTAGAAATGAGTTTCAAAACTAAGAGAGGGAACCCTTTCTATCACTAATCACACCCTTTGCCCATCTCTACCAAATGACTTGATTTTTCCCCCAACACAGCCGGAATGTTTGCTTTATGTCTTCTTTCTATAGGCTCTTACCCCGCCTGAAATACCCTTAGGGACAGGGACAGGGACAGGGACTTCGTCTCATTTGTCCTTATAACCCCACCACCTAACACCCTACCTGACACATAGGAAATACTCAATAAAACCCGTGGAATAAATGGCTTGCTCATTGCTAATTTGTTTATAATCTGTTTCCTATAAACCCCTTGTCTTCTCCCCCTGCCGCCACCCTGCCACAATCAGAATGTAAGCCCTGAGCAGTGACCTCGGCTGCTTCATTATGACTGGGTGTTCAGAGCCCAAATAAGAGCCTGGCACATTATAGTGCTCAGTAAATATCTGTTGAATCAATCAAGGCATGCAGAACTCCTACAACCCCACACAAGATTCAGATTGGGTCCCCAGCGCCAGGTCCCAGGGTAAGCTAGCATTGATCATGTCCCATGCAGCTCTGTGGATACTTCTATCACTGTATCTGTGACAAAAAAAATTTTTTTTTCAGTCTGTTCAGCCTGAAAACAACATGAGAACAAAGACTGGGTCTCTTTTCCTGTATCCCCTAAATGGCACATAGGAGATATTCAATAAATGTTTATGGAAATAATAAACAAGTGAATTAAAGAATACTTAGGACATAGGAAATCACTGACTGGTCATTTGCAGCTCAGACTTTGGGGATTAGGATTTTGTTGCTATCAATGGCTGAGATGATGAAGTAAGGAAGCAGGGCACTCTGAGCGAGGATCCAGAACTGGACACCCAGGGAGTACCTAACCTTTGAATCTGGGAAGGAGGATATGAGAATGCAGGTCTTCTCTCTCTTGTTGGCAGAGTTAGAGTAAAAAGCAGAGCAGTAATGTGCTCCATTAAAAACCATATCCCTACACTAAACTGAAATCCTCTCCCTTTATTTTGTCTAGCACACACTGGCAACTAAAATGCATTACAGTGTGAGGAAATGTGGGAACACCCTGACCCCCTCTGCCAAAGCACCATGTCACCAGGTCTGATCTAACCCAGTGCCCATGTTCATGTCCTCAAAGGTTCTCCCTGGAGGACAGCCAGCATGTTGCCAAGCAACAGCTCCACAGAGATGATGCCTATCTAAGCCTCAGGCTTATTCAGTCCTCAGCCAGTGCCCATATGGACACTTCCTTCCATAAACCTGGTGTACATCAGTAGGGGAGGTGATGGGAGTATCAGAAAAAAGCTTGCTGCACTTAGACTTGAGTGAGACTAAACAAACAGCTCAAGATATTCCCTGTCCTGCCCCCACAGCCAGGCGAGAAATGAGTGCCCTTATAATTCTGATGCCAATTCTGACCTGTTTTTTGTTTTGTTTTATTTCCCATACCAGGCAATTCTGTGACACCAGCTGGGTGTCCTACAATTCAGCTCAATTCCTACACTGTCTACCTGGAGACAACATCAGATTGCAGTTAACGGCTCAGTCCTCAGAGACTGCCCTCACCCCATGTCAGACACCAATCACAAGACCTGGTTGTCACCTGTGCCTCTGACCAATAGGCTATAAATCTGAGGTTCTGAAGAACTCTCCTTAGGGTTAATTAATTGGCTAATGGCTTACAGATCTCAGAGAAACATTTTATAGTGCCTACTTACTGGTTTATTGTAAAAGGATGTAACCAGATGGAGGGGTTTCGTAGGGCAAGGTTTAGGGACAGGGTATGGACCTTCTGTGCTCTCCCCATACACACTACTGGCCCTGAATCTCCATGTTCACCAATCTCTTCCTCTTGGGTTGTTCTTATGGAGGCATTACTTAGCCATGACTGATTAAATCACTGGTCATGGAGCTTGAACTCAATCTCGAGTCCCTCTCCCTTACCCAGAGTTTGGGGTGGAGGGGTATTGAAAATTCTAACCCTTTAATCACAAGTTAGTGTCTACCACCCCACAACCCAGGCCCCATCCTCTGGAGCTTTCCAAAATCCACCTCGTTAACATAATAAAAAGCACCTTTATTTTTCTTAGCCCTTTGGAAATTCCAAGCATTTTAGGAGCTGTGTACCAGGAATAGGGATTAAGACCAAATACATATTTGTTATTGTTTTTGTTTTAATAATCCAGTCGTGTCTTTATAAGAATTGGAAGAGATACCAAGATGAATGCATGTAGACAAAAGGCCATTTGAAACACATCAAGAGGGTAGCTAGCCATCTGCAAGGCAGGAAGCAACGAGGGCTCAGGGCAATCCCAATCAGCCAACATCTCAATTTTGGACCCTCCAAAATGTGACAAAATAAATGTATGTTGTTGGAGTCCAAATATATATTTCTCATTACAAATCACAATAGCATACTCCCTCACCTCACTACCACCATAGCCTTACTTCACAGACACAGGACCTTCTCAGCTTGAGTATGTGCCTTAAATGAATTTAGCTTTCTTACTCTTACCTTAAGGCTGTGTTCTGCATAGTATCTCTCCAAAGGAACACAAATCAATTGACAAAAGCCCCGAAAACAAATAGATAGCTTACAGGAAATTACACTGAGAGATACCAAAATAGAATCATTCTGCACAACACCAAACTTCTTAAAAATCTTCTTTGCCCATCCGTCTCTCCAAAGTTCCAGAAAGTGTCTGTTCTCAACCATATTTTTTCTCTAAAATGTCTCCTAAATAATATTCTTTTCCCCATCCTTCTTTGCTCCTTGTGCCTCTTGGCATTTTCTAATAATCTAGTAAAATAATAAATATTACAAGATTCTGCTGCATATAGGTTTAAAGCGTTTACTGAGCAAATTGTAGAGTGTCCTGATTAGATGGGGGCCCAGCAGTATGGGCGGTAAAAGAATTCACCCAAGGCAGAACAAAGAAGATAGAAGTTAATTGAATACACTGCAAGGGAGCAGCAGGCAGGACAACAAAGGAGAGATTGTCTGCCAGGAGGAGGTAGTAAAGGGCCAGTTTTAGGATGGGGTAAGGGAGTATGGGGGCATATGGAATTTTTCCTTTTCAGGTAATCTTAGCAACTGTGCCTGGTTGTAATTGGCCAGTAGGGCCTCTGGCTATTTCAAGGTGAGTTGCTCAATGAACCTGTTTGCATCAGTTCCGTCACTGTGGGCCTTTCTGCCTTGATCATCATGTCTGTTACCTAAAAGTGGCCTTTACACAACTCAGAACCTATTGCAAATGTCATCTCTTTTACTCCTTACTTAAAAATCTGAGTTGACAGATGAGGAAAATACCTTGTTTGGGAATGAAGGGACTGAGTTAAGAACCCAGCTTATCTCTTCCCCTAGATGCTGACTGACTAAAGCAGCATTCAGCTCATAAATTCTGGGCCATCTCTTTTAAGCAGGTATTTCCTAGACTCCTGTTTCTTCAGCCTCCTGCCCTGCTCAGTGTTTAACCTTTCAACCACCTTCAGTCCTGAGTGGAGCTACTGTCTTTGGTTGCTATTCATGTCTCTGAGAAATGGCTTCTCATGGACCCTGCCAATTCTGTGATGACTTCCAACTCCTCTCCACTGAACCTGTGTCTTCCTAAGATTCCTAGTGATCTAGGGAAGCATTGTCTATAAACTCTCCTTGACACTGCAGAAAAATGACAGATTTATGTTTTAAAAGTATCCTGGCTGCCAATTAGATTGGAGTTGAACAAGAGTTGAGAGATATTGCAGAAGACCACGGGAGAGATGGTGGTTGCACTAACATGTGCATAAGGAAAGGACTAGACACAGAAGATGAGGGAAAGAAAGAGAGCATAAGCAACTAGCAGAATGGTGCTGAGTCTGGAATGTTAGAGATGGAGCAGCTTTGTGAAAGAAGACTAAGAATTGAGTTTTAGACATTAGAATTTTGCAGCATGATCTTTCTCAGGAACTGCCCGCATCTTCAATTCTCCTATAAAACGGGTAAGTACCATGAGAGTAGCTATTTGTAACTTGACCTGCCTCTTAGCCATACACACCCGGACCAGGCATGGGAAAATAACCTGAGCTGGACCAGGCATGGGAAAATAACCTGAGCTGGACCAGGAGGCAACTGAATCAAGAGAGAGGTGATAATTTCTCTCCAAATTGCTGAAATCAAGGACATGTAGATTTGATATCTGCTGGTAGTTTCAGGGGTGGGAAAACTGCATCCCAAGGGCCACTATTTGTTTTATAAATAAAATTTAATTGGAATACAGCCCATGGGCATTCATTTACATATTGCCTATGACTGTTTTTGTGTTATAATGGTAGAAGTGAGTATTTGCGACAGAGACCACCTGGCCCACAAGTCTGCCTGAGCCTTTAAGAAAAAGCTTGCCAGGGTGCCTAGGTGGCTCAGTTGGTTAAACAACTGTCTCCAGCTCAGGTCATGATCCTGGAGTCCTGGGATCTAGTCCCCTGTCAGGGTCCCTGCTCAGCAGAAGTCTGGTTCTCCTCTGACCCTCCCCCATCTCATGCTCTCTTTCTCTCTCGCTCATTCTCTCTTTTTCAAATAAATAAATAAAATCTTAAAAAAAAAA
>NC_081563.1:73923253-73972330 GCF_022355385.1 Mustela nigripes | reverse complement strand
TCCTGATACTTCTATTTCCTGCATAGGTATGGGGTTACCTATGGAGGAGATGTGACCTGGGCATACATCCTTTTGGCGGTAGAGTCAAGGGTTGAGGAAGGGGGGGAAGGGGCTGGAAGATGGCACCCCCACAGTCATTTCTACTGTCGCTTCTGCATTCCCAGAGCCACCGACCCAACAGAAGAGAGTCTTGACAACATCCTAAACCAAAGTTCCAAATGACCTTGAGGTCCAACCACATTCCTGTTCTCAAGTTCAGCTGAGACACCTCAATTGAATTATGTTATATTAAATTCCTCTTGTTATTTAAATTAGTTTGAGTTAGGATAATGATGTCTGCAACTAAATGGTACTATTTAGTTTACACACTTATTCAGCTCTCATTCATTCATTCAAAACTTTTATAAAGAGCTTATTTTGTGTCAGGCACAATGCTGGGAATGGGTTACACAGTGGTGAACAGCACAGCTATGGCCCCTGCCCTTTAAAAAGCTTATATTATAATATAATTAGTTAGGTTTCAGATGCCTGTGAGATATCAAAGTAAAGATATCACAGTGGCATTTGGAGCTCATCTGGGAGTCATTGCCACACAGAGGAAGTAAAGACAGGGAAATAGAAGACATTGCCTAGGAAGAAAGTTCCCTGAGGAACCCCAATATTTAGGAACTGAGGAAAAGAAAAACAGCTGGAAAAGGAGCCCCCCCCCCAAAAAAAGAGAGACCACAGGGAAAGGGAAAACAAGTAGAGTATTGTTAAAAAGAAAAAAGAGGTCCAAAATGGAATCACTTATGTTAAGCCCCATCAATACTTAATACCTAACATAACTGCAGTTTCATCATCTCCCAGGAGTGGAATTTTAAACCAATGGGTCTGGAGTTTCCCAGATCAGCACTAATAGGGTCATCTGCATGATAATATCCCCTGTTCTTTTCACTCAGGGAAGGTGACCCAACATTTTTTTTTTTCCTAATTATTTTCTTGTCTCACCTTCCTCCTTATAAATGTCTTCCATTTTATACAACTCCTCAGAGCACCCTTCTATTTGTCAGAGGAAATGCTGCCAGATTCATGAACTGTTGAATAAAGCTAGTTAGATCTTTAAATTTACTCAAGAATTTTTGTTCTTTAACGATATGGTATCCTGGAAGCCAAGGAGTTAATGATATCTTTGTCAAATGCTGTTGAGAAGACAAGACTGAAATGAGATTATTGCATTTAGCTACATGGAGGTCTCTCAATATCAGGCAAGAGTAATCTTGATACAGGTGTACCAGGATTCATTCTGATACTGATTACCAGGATTCATTCTGTTGTAAGCAACTGAAAATTTGACTCAGTAAATATTTATTAACTTACATAACAGGATGCTCAGAGGTAGGCTAAGTTTCAGAGAGGGTTTAATTCAACAGTTCAACAATGTTGTTGTGCACCTGGAATTTTCTTGTCGTTTCATTCTGCTTTCTTTCTTTCTTCTTCTTTTTAAAAATTGGAATAGAATTGACATACAATGTTACCATCATTTCAAGTGTACAACATAGCGATTCTCTACACATTATGCTATGCTTACCACAAGTGTAGCTACTATCTGTCACCACACAACACTGTTATAATACCATTGACTATATTCCCTATGCTATGCTTTCATCCCTGTGACTCACTCATTCCATAACTGGAAGCCTTTACCTCCCACACTCCTCTTTACCCATTTTGCCCATCCCTTCACACTCCTCCCCTCTGACAACCACCAGTGTGTTCTCTGTATTTATGGGTCTGTTTCTGCTTTTTTGTTTGTTCATTTGTTTTGTTTTTTAGATTCCACATATATGTGAAATCATATGGTATTTGTCTTTCTCTGTCTGACATATTTCACTTAGCATAAAATCCTCTAGATCTACCCACGTTGTCACAAATGGCATGATCTCACTCTTTTTTACATCTGAATAATATTCCATTGTGTGTGTATACACACACATATGCACACAAACACATACACATCATATCTTCTTTATCCATTAATTATCGATGAACAGTTAGGTTTCTTTCATACCTTGACTATCATAAATAATGCAGCAATAAACATAGGGGTGCTTTGTATCTTTACAAATCAATGTTTTCTTTTTCTTTGGGCAAATATCCAGTACTCCACTCTGCTTTCTTCAGTGTCAGCCTCATCCTAATGCTTTCTGTCTCCCCTACACACCAACCAAGATGGCTTCCAACAATTCCCAGGGTTCATACTTTCTCATTCAAATCTAGAGGAGAGAGAGAGAATCACTTTAGCAACTTTCTCAGAAAAGTGAGATGATGTGCTAACTGGACTGAGTTGTAGAAGCAAAGGGGGAGTATTTATTACTTACTTATACAACAGGGACTATGAAGACATCTCTGAACACTAACAGGAAAAACCCAGCAGAGGAAGAGCTTGAAAATGCTTCAAGGGAGTAAGAAATGGAGTAGTCAACTTGAAGATGACTGAGAGTAACTCTCAGATGACTGAGAGTTTATGCCAGGGGTTGGCTGGGAAAGGAAAGCAGAGTGTCTGAAAGTAAGGACTTTGAGATCCCAGGGTTCTGGGTAACCTTTGGCTAATTAATCTCTTTTAGCCTGTTTTCTTGGCTGTTAAAATGGTGGTGGCAACCTCGCAAGGAGGCTTTAAGGATTAAATGAGATAATGTTTGTGAATGACAATGGTATTTTTGGCATTCTTTATAACTCCTCCTTTCCAGCTCAAATCAACACTACCAATTCATTTTAAGGTAGGGACAAACATTTTAAGGTAGCAACTCAGTAAAGAAAAGGAGGAGGGAAAAGGGAGAAAGACTGATAGAAATTTGTATTTGTAAAGCCTTTTTCATCTAAGAACTTCCAAATTACTTACTGGAATCTTCAGCTAAGTCCTGTGGAACTTTCTGAGGTGGCTATTAAAGAAGTCCTGCTCACAAGGAGACTGGCTGCCAACAATGCTGTCAGCAGCATCCTCTTCTCAGATAAAGGAGGGGCAAAGAAGTCATTATGCCTAATCATTTTTGACAGCTTTACTAGGCTAGGGGCAATTATGGCCACAGATGCCAGGAAAGTGCTGGTTTTAGACACCACTGATGTGCTGAATTGTTTTTAAATAGAAGAATATGGAAATATGGGTGGTATTTTTTGAGTTATCTCAGTCCTAGGGCATTGTTATTGGCATCCAGCACCCCCTTCAGAAAATGCTGTTGACTTCATTCAGTAGGGGCTTCAGCTGTGCCAGTCCTCTGAGTTTTATGCTATTGTATGTGTTCAAGCCCGGGAATGCTCCTGGTGGCTTCTTATAAGAAGTAACTGGATGGGGCAGATGCCTCAGTGTGTTCTGCTAATCTTTCCTAGGGAAAAAATTGGCAGCTTTTCTTGCCCTCCCCTGAGGCTGGTCCTAGACAGAGTTTTGGGGTACAGTCTCAGAGCATGTACCCAGTACATACGATATGACAAACACTCACTCGGTAGACAACCTCAAGAGGGCCTTCTGTTTCCATATCCTGGAAACATCTTTGTAGTATTTTAATGAGAGCAAAGTGCAAAATTGATCTGATGTGCACTATAGAATCTTTATATTCATTTGAAGAGACCCTAGGATCATATAAACCTTATCATTGCTCTTCACCATATGTTAGCTGAAACATCAGAAACAACAAAATCTGTGCAATTTCTTTTTATACATTGAACACAAAATGTACAGATTTTTTTTCTATTTCTTTTCACACTGTATGATGCCATCCTTAGAAACAAAAGTCTATATGTCACGCCAAGCATTATCATTACAAAAAACTACATCTTCCAGTTTCCATTAAAGTCAATGAAGGGGGCATTCAGTGGCTTAGTTAAGCCTCTGCCTTCTGCTCAGGTCATGATCTCAGGGTCGAGGGATCAAGCCCCATGTGGGGCTCCCTGCTCAGTGGGGAGTCTGCTTCTCCCTCTCCATCTGCCCCTTCCACCTGCTTGTGCTCTTGCTTTCTCTCTCAAACAAGTAAATAAAATCTTTTTTTTAAAATATTTAAAAAGTAAATAAAAAAAATAAAGTCAATGAAGGAAAGCAACAACTGAAATCTCAGTGTAAGAGAAATTTGACTACCTAAAACCATCAGTTGGAAAAAGGTGTCTTGTCTAAATACACTGCTCGTTGTAGCAAAGACCACTCAAATATCTTGCTGCTATTCTTGTGTGGAATTGCTGGAGAAGAAGTAGATTGATCTCTCTTGCTCACAAGAAACCTCTTGCCAAATTTATGGCTCAGAGAGAGTTGACTTTTTCTAAATGTCAAACCCCAGTTCATTGAGAGATTCTACCATGTTTGTCTTTTTCTGTGGAAAAAAAAAAAAATCCTCTATTTTGCATTCCAGCTTTTTATCTTTGGCTTGGCACATCCCTGACTTGTGAAATTCCCTTGTGCATTGAGAACAATGATTTAATACCAATTTGTAAGTGTGTGGGTAATTATATAAATTTAGATATGTAAACACACATCTTTTATTTCCCCTTACTACTAATAAAATGTCCAAGAGAAGTACTTTTCAATTGTCACATGAGCCTGAAACTAATTTTGCCTAAAAGCATTTGGGGTATTAACTGTGAAGGAAGCCTGGATCTTTAGTGTGTTTTTAGTTTCTTCTGCTTTATGAAGAAAAAGAATGGAATTATGAAACTGGTACAAGTTTTTTTGTGTATTTTCAGTTTATATTCATATGATGTCTTTTCTCTAATAGGTGTAAAGTAAAATACTGACCCCATGTAACAACAACAACAAAATATAACACAAAATCAAGGCAAAAAAATAAATGCCTAGGCTAACCTTGGAGAGAGGCAAGTAGAGGAAGCAAGGAACAACGTTATTCCTTACAAAATATTTCTGTCCACTGATTAAATAAATGTTTACTTAGTGCCTACAGTGGAGCAGCCACTGGGCTACAGGCCAGGAATAAAATAAGACAGTCTCTGCCCTCAAGAAGCTCTCTGTCATAGAGTTAATGTGCTTTTTCCCAAGTTCTTTTGTTCAAAGGGGCTAAATTGATGGCTCCTCCTGAAGCCACATTAAACCTTTCATGTGCTGATCATAAAACTCCACAGAATCCATCAGCCATCCAGCAACAAAATGATGAGGCAATGCTAAGTAAATTCTTTATTGTCCAAAGGCATGGAAGAGTGAGACAAATAAAACTGTCTTATCCAGGAACCAATAAAACTTGAGGATACTGTGATTCATGCAATTTGTTTAAAATATCCCAAATATGGGAAAATGCCCAAGGGATCACTCAGTCACACCTCACAGTTGTGGATTACTTCCCAGGGTATAAAATACTTTCACATGTGCAGGCATAACTATTACCCATATTTTACAGATGAACAAAGTATGAAACTCAGTAATTAAATGACTTGTCTGGGTTACCAAATTACCAACAGGTCAATGGTTGATTAAGATAGATTTGTTTGCCTTCAATCTTTTTGTCCTGTGACTCCTCAGAGAACATAGGGTTCCTCTCTTAAATTTAGTGGGATCTCTGGGGAGTACCATGATTTGGGAACCAGCATCAGTCAAGGCCCCAAAACATTGCTTTTTATGTGGGCAGAATGGTCCACCATGATATAGAGGTGATTGTCCTCAGATGGTGACTAGGAACCCAGGGTTAGGATACATCCCTACCAAGGCTGGAGAGATTACTCTTGCCTCAGGTCAGGAAATGGAGCTGCGTGTCCCATACCTTCAGGATTTGTATTCAGGAATGGAGGAGATTGGATGCTCTCTATAGCTTCTGTAGAAGAGCATGGAACTTTTGTGGTTATTACATGAAGTCAGATGACAGGGGAAGCCCAGATCACGGAATCATTAATACCAAGTCAAGAATGACTGTGGAAATACTGAAATGGAGGCTTATTTCGGTATTAGGATTTGTTTACCTTGAGAAGCAAAGGCCTGAGTGTCAGGAGCTCATTAGCAGCCAAAAATTCCACGTCACTAGGGTCTCTTTAACGGTGGCCACTTGACTAATGAAATCAGGAAATCCTATAATTCACAGGTAATCCTTTGAGATATAATTGCCTGATATCTTTTTCTCTGATTTTTTTATTGTGTTATGTTAGTCACCACACAGTATATATTAGTTTTTAATGTAGTGTTCCATGATTCATTGTTTGCATGTAACACCCAGTGCTCTATGCAATATGTGCCCTCCTTAATACCTTTCACTGGGCTAACCCCGAATCACCCAGGAAATGTTGAAAAAGAAAAAACAAACCTGGTTGTATCACATTGCCTGACTTCAAGCTATATTACAAAGCTGTGATCACAAAGACAGCATGGTACTGTTACAAAAACAGACACATACACTAATGGAACAGAATAGAGAGCCCGGATATGGATGCTCAACTCTACGGTCAACTAATCTTCGACAAAGCAGGAAAAAATATCCAATGAAAGAAAGACAGTCTCTTCAATAAATGGAACTGTCTGATATCTATATCAGAAGGAGCCTGTTGAAGGCTGCTAGGGCTTCCTATCACACTGGCTCTGAATTAACTTTAATTTAGGTTGAGACATGCCAATTGGCTATTATGCCTTAGGATCCTCAAATTAATAATTTATAATGGGATCCACTACACTTCTGGAAATGAGTGTTATTACATTATTTAACTCTATTTGGTTCTCCTTTATATATCTTTCCTCCTTTTTTCTTTTGCTGAGACTTTTTTCATTAAGTAGTTTCCCCAGCATGGAGTCCAATGTGGGACTTGAATTCACAATCCCAAAATCAACACCTGAGCTGAGATTGGGAGAGTCAGATGCTTAACTGACTGAGCCACCCAGGTGCCCCAGATTCTTTCCATTTGTTTACACGTATTTGTAATTGATGAAGCGCTTAGAAATCTTTGTCAGATAAAAAAACAAACAAACGGGACGCCTGGGTGGCTCAGTTGGTTAAGCAGCTGCCTTTGTCTCAGGTCATGATCCCAGCATCCTGGGATCGAGTCCCACATCGGGCTCCTTGCTCAGCAGGGAGCCTGCTTCTCCCTCTGCCTCTGCCTGCCATTCTGTCTGCCTGTGCTCGCTCTCTCCCCCTCTCTCTCTGATAAATAAATAAAATCTTTAAAAAAAAAAAACAATAAAACAAAAGCAACAACATAAAAAAAAGAAATCTTTATCAGATAAGTCTAACATCTCTGTCATCTGAATATTGGTATCTATTGATTGCCTTTTTGCATTCAGTTGGGAGATATTACTGGTTCTTGGAATCATGAGTGATTTTTCCATTGAAACCTGGACATTTGAGGTGCTATGTATGAAACTGGTTCTTACCTAAACCTGTGTTAACTAGCTTCCTCTGACATTGCTCCAAAAGGCGAAGACGTTATTAGCACTAGGTAGGGATGGAAGGCCAGGTTACACTGTCAGTGTAAGGCTATGAGGTCTGGTTAACCAGCCAGCACCTTGCTCAGCCTTAATATCCATTTGCTTTCTAGAGAGGATCCATGACCACACAGCACAATTCCCATTGGTGGTATTTTCATGGTCGCTCATTCTCCTACTCTCAAGGATGGAGATCAAGGGAAGCCTAGATGCCGAAGTGTTAAATAAAAAATTATAGTAAGCCACAAACGTGGTCATGGAGGTGTTTCTAAATCATTAGAAGGGGTTGGGGCTTCCCAGTAAGGCCTAGAGAAACTTCCTAGTTCTTCACAAGAAAACTGTCAAAAGCTGAGGAATGGTGCTTGATTGGGAAATTATGCTAAGTTTGGCTGACTTTATGACATGGAACCCTAGCAAAAATCAGGGATGTTCTGTGTAAAAACTATGTATATATAGTTTTATTTTAAATGCACACCTAAAATTAGTTAACCTCAGTATTGGCTTATAAATCATGAAATGTAACCTGTCCCATACATACTTTAAAGTTTAACCTCAGTATTGGCTTATAAATCATGAAATGTAATGTGTCCCATACATACTTTAAAGTTCCTGGTTATGAGCTTATTACTACTACTCTAAACACTGACTCCCTGTATCAGAACTCCTCAGACCAAAGCTCTAGTTTCTAGCACTCATCATAGTTTATAATCCTCCTGGAATTTAGACATTAAATATCTAATTAACACGTTTTTGTTTCTAAGTCTAAACTCTAAATATTATTGTAGCTCTACTATCAAAAAGCAAACAGCCAGGATCTTTGCTCAACAGCTTACTACCACATGATCTTGGGCAAATTTCTGAATCTCTTCCTTTGTCTGTAAAATGGGAATAAAAACAATATCTACTTCATAGTGTTGTTGTGGGAATTCTTTGAGAGGAAATATTTGTAAAATATCAGCACGATGTTGGCACAGTTAACTTATCACAATGCCAGGCATATAAATATTAATTATATTTTGACAAAGAGAATCTAACAATCATAAATTTTACAAAGATCTAATTTATTCAGCAATTCGTGAATTAGGCAGCATCCAGCCTAACAGATAGAAAGGAGTTTCAGAGAACTACACCAGGTGAGAGACTTTTTTATATGATTTTTAAAAATTTTTAAATAAACATATAATGTATTATTAGCCCCAGCGTACAGGTCTGTGAATCGCCAGGTTCACACACTTCACAGCACTCACCATAGCACATACCCTCCCCAATGTCCATAACCCCACCACCCGCTCCCTTTCCCCTCCCCCCAAACCCCTCTCAGTTTGATTTGTGACATTAAGAGTCTCTTATGGTTTGTCTTCCCTCCTGATCTCTTCTTGTTTCATTTATTCTTTTCCTACCTCCCAAACCCCCCACGCTGCATCCAGGTAAGAGATTTTTATGGACCAAAGTGAGCAGAAACAAGGAAGTTATACTGGGCATTTGCTGGCTGGTTAAAGTAGGGTTATCCCTTATATGGAGCAAAGGGACATTTTGGAGCTGGGTCAGGTAACTTCGCTGAGCAGGCAAGGACTGATTGGTTTTCTAATGCCTTCCTCTCCTGAGTGAGCTAAGCATAGAATTTTAGTTAGTTTTGGCCTGTTGAGGGTGCCTGGGTGGCTCAGTGGGTTAAAGTTTTGGACTTTTGACATCGGCTTAAAATGAGCCATTCCATCTCAGACCTAATCTAGTTACTTTAGCAGTTGTTACATATAAATACATTGTTATAAAGGCTAAATGGTATGTAAATAATAAAAGCAGAAGAGTGCGTGATGTATATATATATAGAGAGAGAGAGAGAGAGAGAATATACATGCAATAATAGAATATATTATCTATCATATATTTATATATTCTATTTTACATTCTATTTTTTTTAGATCAGTGGTTTTTAGTGGCTGCTCATTAAAATTGCCTAGGGAGCTTTAAAAACAGCAGGATGCCCATGGCACATTCTAGGTCAATGACATCAGAATCTCTGGGTGGGGGCCCAGGCATCAGTACCTTTTGAAGTTCCCCAGCTGTGGTAGGCAGAAAAATGACCTCCCAAAGAAGTCCATGTCCTAATCCTTTGAACCTGTGACATGTTTTCTGTAAGTGTGTTACACAGCAGAAGGGAATCAAGGTAGCAGATGGAACTAAGATTGCTAATCAACCGACATTAAAATAGGGAGACTATCCTGGATGATCCAGGTGGGCCCAACGAGCCATCACCAAGCCCTTTAAATGTGGAAGAGGGACACGGAAGAAAGATGTCAGAACAACATGATGTGAGGTTCCACAAGTTGTAGATGCTTTAGAAGATGGAGGAGGGTGCCATGGGCCAGGGAAGGAGTCTGTCTAGAGAAACTGGAAAAAGCAAGAAAATGGATTCTTATAGAGCCTCTGGAAGGACAGTGGCCTTGCTGACACTTGGATTTTGGCTCAGTGAGTGCCATTTCTAACTTCTGACCCCCTACCACAGTTAGGTAATAAACTTGCTTTAGGTCATCGTGTCTACAGTAACTTTCAGGCAACAACAGAAATGGATTCATGCATCCAAGTTTAACAGCTACAGCTGCAGTTTTTGTTGGCTCACAGCCGTTATTTGCCACAGTCATTTTTCCATCTTTCTGGATGTGACTTCTCCTGAGAGAAAGGGACTTACCTCAACTGTTTCCAGTTCTCCTTTACTTTTTCTTTCTAAATTTTAAAAATTGAGATCTACTTTATTTTTTTAAAAGATTTTATTTATTTATTTGACAGACAGATATCACAAATATGCAGAGAGATAGGCAGAGAGGGAGAGAGGGAGAAGCAGGCTCCCCGCTAAACAGAGAGCCCGATGTGGGGCTCGATCCCAGGACCCCGGGATCATGACCTGACCCGAAGGCAGAGGCTTTAACCCACTGAGCCACCCAGGCACCCCTGAGATCTACTTTACATATAACGCTGCACAAGCTTAGGGTGTAGGTGTAGTTTTGATAGATTTATAGGCTGCAAATTTATTACTACCATACTTTTAGCCAAAACCTCTGTGATATCACATACTTATTTCTCTTTTGTGGTAAGAACAATTAAGATCTAGTCTCTTAGCAATATTAACGCATACAGTACGTATTGTGACTATAATTGCTATGCTGTGTGTTAGATATTCAGAACTTATTCATCTTCTGATTGCAGGTTTGTGCACTTTAACATGTCCCAAATTACCCCAGCCTCTAGAAACCACTGTTATATTTTGTTTCTAGGATATTTTGTTTTTAGATTGCACATGTAAGTGATATTGTATAATATTTGTCTTTGTTCGACTTATCTCAGGAAGCTTAATGCTCTCAAGATCATCCATGTTGTCCAAATGGCAGACTTTCCTTTTTATGGCTAAGGAATATGTGTGTGTGTGTGTGTGTGTGTGAGAGAGAGAGAGAGAGAGAGAGAGAGAAAGTGCAACATCTAATTTATCTACTTATCTATTGACAGAATTTAGGTCATTTCCATATCTTGGCTATTGTGGATAATGTTGCAATAAACATGGGATTGCAGATAGCTTTTCAACATCTTGCTTTCATTCCTTTGGATATATACCTAGAAGCGGGATTGATGAATCATATGGTAGTCTATTTTTCTTTCTTTTTATTTTTTTAAGATTTTATTTATTCATGAGAGACACAGATTGAGAGAGAGGTGCAGACAGAGGGAGAAGCAGGAAGTCTGACACAAGACTTGATCCCAGAACTCTGGTATCATGACCTGAGCCAAAGGCAGACAGATGCCCAACTGACTGAGCCACCCAGTCGCCCATATTTTGCTTTTCTGTTTAAAGTAACCTCCATACCTAGTGTAGAGCCCAGTGTGGGGCTTGAACTTATGATCCTGAGATCAAGACCTGAGCCAAGATCAAGAGTGGGACTTAAACAACAGAGCCAGGTGCCCCAGTTGCTTTATTTTTAAATAGAACTTTTTTTTTTCTTCAGGAAACTGAATACTATTGCCCATAGTGGCTATGCCAGATTACATTCCCATTAACACTGCACAATCCTTGCCACATTCTATCTCCCACATCCTTGTCAGCACTCGTTATCACTCATCTTCTTGATGATAGCCATTCTAACAGGTGTGATATGATGTCTTATTGTTGTTTCTTGTTTTGTTTTCAGTTCTTTATTTTTCACTGAAGTACAGTTGAGGCACAATGTTATGTTTGTCTTTGTTCTTATGTACAACATATTGACTGAACAAGTCTATACCTTACACTGGCTCACCATAAGCACAGCTGGCATCTGTCCTACACAACACTATTTCAATACCATTGGCTCTATTTCCTATGCTCTACCTTTTTTTTTTTTTTTTGTCAGAGAGCGAGAGAGAGTGAGCGTGCAAGCACAGGCAGACAGAATGGCAGTCAGAGGCAGAGGAAGAAGCAGGCTCCCTGTTGAGCAAGGAGCCCAGTGTGGGGACGTCCTGACCTGAGATGAAGGCAGCCACTTAACCAACTGAGCAACCCAGGTGTCCCTATGTTCTACCTTTTATTTCCATGACTTATTCATTCCATTTCATTGTGGTTTTGATTGTCTTTCCCTTATGGTTAGTAATGTTGAGTATATTTTCATTCATTGTTTGCCACTCTGAATGTCTTTTTTCTATTCAATCATTCCTCTTATTTTTAATTAGATTGCTTGGGGGTTTTGTTGTTGTTGTTTGTTTGTTACTGAACTGTAGGAGTTCTTTTCATATATTTTGGATATTAACCCCTTATCCAGTATGTTTGCAAACATTTTCTCACATTCCGTAAGTTGCCTTTTCATTTTATAAATAATTTCTTTTGCTGTGTAGAAGTCTTTGAATTTGATGTAGTCCCCTTGTTGATTTTTTCGTTTGTTATTTGTTTTTTGGTGTCCTATTCAAATAAATTATGGTCAAGACCAATGTCAAGAAATTTTTTTTCCTCTTTTCTTGGAGTTTTAAAGTACCAGGTCTTACATTTAAGACTTTCATCTGTTTGGGGCTTATTTTTGTGTGTGGTGTAAGATAAGGGTCCAATTTCCTTTTCCTGCATGTGGTTGTTCAGTTTTTGCAACGCCATTTGTTGGAGAGACCATTTTTTCCACATTGAGCATTCTTGGCTCTTATGTCAAATATTAGTTGATCACATATGCAGGATTTTATTTCTTGGCTCTCTATTCAATTCTAATTGGTCTAGTTGTTTATTTTTATGCCAGTATCATACTGATATAATTATTAAAGCTTTGTAGTATAGTTTGAAATAAGGAAATGTGATGGCTCTAACTTTATTCTTATTTCTCAAGATTGCTTTGCCTATTTGGAGTCTTCTGTTGCTCTATACAGATTTTTTAGATTTTTTTTTCTGTTTCTGTGAAATATGCCATTGATTTTTTGATAGAACTGCATTAATTAAAATTAATTAATTGCAAATGGATGGAGTGGACATTTTTTTTAATTTTTTATTTTTTATAAACATATATTTTTATCCCCAGGGGTACAGGTCTGTGAATCACCAGGTTTACACACTTCACAGCACTCACCAAAGCACATACCCTCCCCAATGTCCATAATCCCACCCCCTTCTCCCAAACCCCCTCCCCCCAGCAACCCTCAGTTTGTTTTGTGAGATTAAGAGTCACTTATGGTTTGTCTCCTTCCCAATCAAGGAGTGGACATTTTTTAAAAGTATTCTTAACACCCAATGTGAGGCTCAAACTCAGGACTCTAAAATCAAGAGTCACATGCTCTACAACTGAGCCAGCCAAGTGCCCTGGATAATATGACTATTCTAACAATTCTTCTAATTCATGAACATGGGATATCTTTCCATCTGTTTGAGACTTCAATTTTTCTCATTGAAGTCATGGTTTTCATTGTACAGATTTTTCACTTCCCTGGTTAAATTCATTCCTATGATTAGTTTTTGATGCTATTGTGATAGGATAATTGTCTTTTTCAGATATTTCATTGTTATAGAAGCATAACAGATTTCTCTGTGTTAATTTTTATATCATGTAACTTTACGGAATTCCTTGCATAGTTCCAACAGTTTTTTGGTTGACTTTGGGATTTTTTAAAAATAAGAGATAGTATCACCTATAAATGGTAACTATTTTAAGTGTTCCTTTCTGAATAGATGTTTTTTCTTTGTTTTGTCCAATTGTTCTAGCTAGCCTTCCAGTACGAAGTTGAATAAGAGTAGTGATAATGGGCATGTCTTGTTCCTAATGTTATAGGAAAAACCTTAAATCCTCCACTGTTCTGTATGTTAGCCATGGACTTGTCCTACATGGCTTTTATTACATTGAGATACATTCCTTCTGTAGGCAATTTGTCAAGAATTCCTCTCTTGAAAGGATGTTGTGTTTTGTCAAGTGCCTTTTCTCATCTTTTGAGATGATGAAAATGTTGGGATACAGCTTCTCCTAACAGACTAAAATAGACCCTAAATCTAGTGTATGGCTTGTTCTAGTCTCCTGCCTATTCACATTCTATTTTTTCCCTCTTTTTTCAGTGAACTTCTTATCAACTTCTCCTTTAAAATCTTCAAGTTTCATCATGACTGTCATACTCTATCCTTTAATGGTATGACTGTAAAGGTAAGTTTTCTTTCCTTAAAATTTTGGGAGGTAGATTATTCTAACACACCAAAATAAACTTGGCTCTGTGTTATTCACCACCCTGACCCTAATTTTTATTTTCCTATTTTCCCCCCTCTTTCTCTTGCCCCCAGTCTCAGGTCTTTTCTGATTTGTTTAGTGTATATTTTTTCTATGGTAGTTATTACCCTTTCAGCATTTTGTTTTCTCATTCATCTATTCTTTTCTGGACAAATGACAAAACAGAAAAAACTCACCTCAAAAAAGAACAAGAGGGGCACCTGGGTGGCTCAGTGGGTTAAAGTCTCTGCCTTCAGCTCAGATCATGATCCCAGAGTCCTGAGATCAAGCCCCACATCAGCTTTCTGCTCAGTGGTGTACCTGCTTCCCCTCCTCTCTCTGCCTGCCTCTCTGTCTACTTGTGACCTCTGTCTGTCAAATAAATAAATAAAATCATTTAAAAAAAGAACAAGAGGCAGTACCAACTGCCAGGCACCTAATCAATACAAACATGAGTAAGGTGTTGGAACGAAAGTTCATGACAGTACAGTATATGACAATTATAAAGATATTAGCTGGGTTTGAAGAAAGTTAGAAGATACAAGAGAATCCTTTTCTGAAGAAATAAAAGAACTAAAATCCAAGTTGAAGTCAGAAAGGCTATTGATAAGGTGCAATAAAAAAATGGAGGCTCTACCTGCTAGGATAAATGAGGCAGAAGAGAGAATTAGTGATAAAGAAGGCCAAATGATGGAGAATAAAGAAGCTGAGAAAAAGATAAACAAATACTGGATCATGAGAGGAGAATTTGAGAGATAAGTGATACCATAAGATGAAACATTATTAGAATAATTAGGATCCCAGAAGAAGAAAAAGAGAGAGGGGCAGAAGGTAGCAGAAAACATCCCTAGTTTGGGGAAGGAAACAGGCATCAAAATCCAGGAAGCACAGAGAACCCCCTCAAAATCAATAAAAATAGGTCAACACCCCCTCATTTAATAGTAAAACTTACAAGTCTCAGAAACAAAGAGAAAATTCTGAAAGTAGCTCTGAACAAGAGGTCTGTAACCTAGAAAAGGAGAAGCATTAGGTTGGCAGCAGACCTATCCACAGAGACCTGGCAGGCAAGAAAGGACCGGCATGATAGATTCAGAGCACTAAATGAGAAAAACATGCAGCCAAAAATACTATACCCAGCTAGGCTGTAATGGAAAATAGGAGAGATAAAAAGCTTCCAAGACAAACACCAAACCAGCCCTATAGGAAATACTGTAAGGGGTCCTCTAAGCAAAGAGAGAGCTTAAAATAACAAAGCTCAGAAAGGAACAGAGGCAATATACAGTAAGAGTCACCTTATAGGCAATGCAGTGGCACTAAATTCATATCTTTCAATAGTTACCCTGAATGTAAATGGGTTAAATGCTGCAATCAAAAGACACAGCATATCAGAATGGATAAAAAGACAAGACCCACGAATAAGCTGTCTGCAAGAGACTCATTTTAGACACAAAGACACCTCCAGATTTAAATTGAGAGGGTGGAAAAACTATTTAACATGCTAATGGACATCAAAAGAAAGCTAGGGTGGCAATCCTTATATCAGACAAATTAGATTTTAATCCAAATACTCTACGACATGAGGAAGGACACTATCATACTTAAAGGGTCTATGCAACAGGAAGATCTAACAATTGTAAATATCTTTACCCCTAACAAGAGGGCAGCCAATTATATAAGCCAATTAATAACAAAATTTTAAAAATCAACAGTAATATAATAACAGGTGATTTTAACACCTCCCCCATTGAAATGGACAGATATAAGCAAAAGATCAGCAAGGAAATAAAGGCTTTAAATGACACTGGACTAGATGGACTTCACAGACTGGCGCCCAAACAGGGATGGGAAATGAAACAGGAGAAGAAGCCCCAACGTGAGTTTTTGCACGGCCATGTTTTTTTCCCACTGGTGAGTTGTGGGTACTTATTACAGGGTATGGGTAATAGAGATCACAAACTATTATTGCCCTTGTGTATGCTTACTGAGATAGCTCCTAAAGGTGGGAGGAGTAAAAGTCAGTGAAAGCCAACTTTTGGAGCTTTCAAAAGTAATTAAAAACATTGCTCCTGGTTCCCTATGTTAGGCACTTCAGATTTACAGACATGGGAAAAAGCAGGTCATTAGTTAACTTTTGCATGCTAAAGGAAAACCAATTCCAATTACTATATGGTCTACTTGGACCCTCCATCGCTCCATTTTGGAGACTTTACAAAACCCTGATTCGGAGAGCAATAATGAATGTTCAGGAGAAACTAAAAAAGAGGAACCTGAACGTGCCACCCAGGAGGGAAAAGAAATTATAAAGGAATATATCATCATCATAAAGGCATATATAAAGGAGGAATGTGCTCTTCCTCCTCCTCTTCCTCCAATAACAGAACAAAAAGTGCAAATGGTACTGCTGCCATCGGCTCCACTATCCTATGAGAAGGCACCATTTAGTGAAAAGGATGAAAAATCCATTCTATCAACCATTCAAAAAGGCCTCTTTGAAGCAAAGCAAACAGGAGACCTAGATGCCTTACATTTTAATTTCTCAGTTATTATTAGAGAACATGTCGCTCCAGGACATGATCCTAACCACCCTAATGGTATCTGTGAGGCCAGGTATGAGCCATTGCCCTCAAATTATTGAAGGAACTAAAACAAGCAGTGCAAACCTATGGAGTTAATTTTCCATTTACAACATGAATCATTCAAGGCATTGCAGAAGGCAATTGACTTATTCCAATTGATTGGTCATTAGCAGATCAAGTAAAAATAAAAATAAAGCAATGCCAAACAAAACAAAACAAAACATGGAAGACATTCTTTTCCTTTTCTATTATTTGCTTCCCAGCAGTCTTGTTCTTGCCTCTAATCAGATTTCCTTAAGTCCAGAGCTATTTAAACATAGCCATATGTCTTATCCTGGACACTCAAAGTAAATAAATGAGAGTTTTACTGATTTTACGTTAGAGCATAAGCAATCTGGCCATAGTTACCAGCATCTAGTATTTAAGGAAAGGTTTGACTCCAGCATTATGTTCTTTCACTTTCCCATCACCGAGCATAGATTTGGCTAAAAATGGATCCAGCAACATGCATGTGACCCAATTTGAAATACACCTTTCAAGCAACTTTGACTCTTCAGCACTCTCACATTCCCAGTGATTTAACGATAATGCTTTCCAACATGTCATTGGTCTCACATATCAACAAAGTCCCTCATCTAATTCCAGTACATGTTTAACATATTTTTTAGATTACAATCTTATTTTCCAAATAAAAATGAAATAAATTACAACTGGAAATGTATCTGTCTAGATGAAATTCTGCCAAATAGAGTGTTCCATGATTCATATGATTAGTATAGTTTTGCCATTTCTTTTCTGTGTGGCTCATTTTACAGATGATAGTGTGAGGCCCAGGCAAGCTAACTGATCTCAGAGCACAGAGGTTATGGAGCATCTTGTCCTATTAGCTTCTACACAGCTACCAGGAAAAGGCAGCATGACCAAAAAAATGCCATGGGACATGAGGTCTTCTAAATAATCTCATTGTAATTTTTCAAATTGCTGTCAAATGTCTTCTTCAGAACAGCACCAAATGTCAATGAAGACTCAAGTATCTGTTCAGGGTAGAATCACTGTTGTTCAAAGAGCAAGAGAAAAACAGACAAGATGCTCTCTGGTGCTGAAGAGAGGAAGAAAGAAAGGCCACTGATTCTACCTATCATTTTGGAGACAGTATTTATCTTCTCTGAACTAGAAGATCAGTGTGGAATTGGCTTTGCCTAAACTAGGCTATTAGTGTGATAACCGAATTTAACAGTGTGTGAGATTCTTAACTATTATCATAAAAGTGGCATCGAATACTACCTTGCTTCTGTGAAGCATACTTAAATGCTTCACAGAATTCAAAACAGGAGATGAGAGCTTGGATGTCTGATTGACTTATCTGCATGCTTTTCTAGACATCATCTCATAGAGATAGTTAAACCTATGTGTTTGGAGAAAACTTTGATTTTGTGGTGGGTGCTCTGATATAAGGATCAAAATGAAATTTAGATCATTTCTGTTTTTATCATCTTTATCATTTATATAAAAAGTTTCAAGATATTGAAGCAAGGGTTGGGCGTAATATATAAACAGAGAATTTAGTGCTGGTCCAAAGAAAAGAATTCAATTCTTTTGTCTAATCTCTTCAAATGCTTCCTGTACCCCCAAATGATTTAATATTTCATTTTGCCATGAATGAAAATCACAAATACTACTATCCCTTAGTAATCTTTTTCCACCTCCACAAACTGAGATGAAAACTGTTCCCTTTTTTTTTTTTTTTTGGTGGACTTTTTTTTTTGGTATATATATTTTTATTTTTATTTTTTATTTTTTTATTTAATTTCTTTTCAGCGTAACAGAATTCATTGTTTATGCACCACACCTAGTGCTCCTTGCAATACGTGCCCTCCATAACATCCACTACCAGGCTCCCCCAACCTCCCACCCTCCACCCCTTCAAAACCCTTAGATTTTTTTTTCCTGAAAAACTTCCTTTTAAAACCATGGTTTAACAGAGAGGAGAGGAAACTACGATAAAACCACACCTCCCCACAAGCTCCTGGTGCCTCTTCCCACTGACCTCACTTGAGTTTTTCCAGAGCAGCAATCACTACCTGGTACTTCACGTGATTGTTTCTCTATGATCTCTCTCTCTTTCCGAGAACGGAAGTGCCAAATGGGCACAAATTTTGTTTTGTTCATTTTTGTGTCTCCAGTAAAACTAGCATGTAATATACCCTCAGTGAATATCAGCCGAGTGAATGAATAAAGGCAGAAAAGGTTATTGAGTGCCAAGAAATGATAGAGAGAAACACTGAATAATGAAGGCTAGAATTTATAAAGAGAAAAATGGATGCTGGTGATTTTGTTTTACACCTTTGAGTTCTCTCAGTTTGGTGGAGAATACTGATATGTCTGTGTATATAATATATACACATATATGTGAAATATAATCTTGGAAATGTTTATATTGTGAGAATAAATATACATAGAAGGAAGATACACAAATAAAAGTGATATAAAAAGAAAAGAAAAAGCTATCTGCATCCAAATCCATTTTCTGCCCAACTCTTTTGCTTTCCAAGACACTATGTTTTACTACACATCTCCTTACCTTCCTGTGGGTGAAAACCCTTGTTTATCTTTCTGATATGCAGGTCACTATAGTAATTGTGTCCCTTGGCTTCTGGAAGTTATAGACTCCCACCTCTACACTATTGCTTTGGTGTTCCATCTTTTCTATTGCTATAAAGCCAATCTCTGTGATCATCTTCCTTATATCAATCCTGGCCTACAGAAGAAATTCTCTACAGTACAAAATGGTACCAGTAGCCCTTTCACCAGTGCTGTTCCTGATGACTTTGGTAAATGGATGTGCCCCCTGGGCATTCTTACAGAATATAATCCTCCACTGAGTGGTCTGGTCACACATAATATATTCCCTCCTGCAAAGTCACTTTTCTGAGCCATTTTGACTCCTTCTAGAACTGTATTCCAGGGAAATTCAGGTATTCCCACTTTGTCTGGTGTGGACAATCATTCCTTCCAGGCTATTAAGGGCCATTCTAGCAGTGAATTTGCCCTATTTTCTGGGTCTTCACTGTTTGTTAACTCTAAATTGGGAAAGTGCCCCCAAGTCTATGAATTCTTGTTTACTGGGCCTCAAGTTTTGTTCTCTCTGCCCTGACACCCTTAAGCAAGCACCATTGTATTTCTGCTGGTACATATTAGCTCATTCCTGTGCCTCCTTTGGAATGTTCATGACCAATTACTAAGATTCTTGATTAGCTTCAAAATGTGCTTATTCTTATTTATGAAATCCATATTTCCCACTTATCTGTACACTCTTTCTACTTCTGATCTGGTCTGACTCTAAAAGCATTGCAAAGTAGAACAAAGAGGTGGAAGAAAATCATGCTCTATGCTCTATTTTTAATAAATGAAATACCATCTTTAGGAAGAAATACAATGTTTAGAGGTAACATGGCTATGAACTAGAAGAGTCTAATAAATGGAGATTTTCAATTGATAGTATATCAACAAAAATACTGATGAATGTTGACCTTTAAATTTTCTCTTCAGTATTGCTTTGAATTTGAGTTGCTAGCACTTTACTTGGAATATTATTAGAAATGTATATAAATTTTGGAAAGTTAAAAGAGAACCCTGCCCCTGTTGAAAACTCGTGCTTTGCTTTCTCACTTGGAAACGGTAAATCGCAAAATGCATTTAATTTCCTGCTTGAAAATACTAAATTGCTTCTTCTGATTTCCCTTTTGTGCTTTGCTAAGAGGGAACTTTAATCTTGTGCCCTAGTAATGACAAGGTGTTTACTTTTTGTATTTGTGTTAGGTGCTTTCATTAACATCACTTATAACCTTATATAACAAAGACCATCAATACTCTGGTTTCTCTTCAGATCGCATAAATCTTTCGCCTTTTACAAAGAACATCACCCACAAGACAAAACAGAGATTGGAAAAATAAAAAACAACATGAGATTTACAAAATACATACATACAAACATACATACATACATGCATACATACAAAAACTTGTCAGCCAGCCCTGAGTGATGGTACCAATTACCCAATGCAAATTGCATACATTCATGCTTTAGATTTTAGAGCAATGTTGTCAAAACTTTGTTATTGTTTCATAAAAATCTTTTTTATTCTTTACTTCTATGTGTGCTACTTGTTTTATGTAGCTACTAGTTTTGTATAATCAGGTTTAAGTACTTTACATTAAATATTTTTGGTCTATATATAAATACTCATATATATTGATAAGTAAAACTGTAAAAAGGTATAATTTTTGCTAATCACCATATTCTATGAATGAGAGATATACTTTATTATTTAATTCATGCCCCATAAGATAGTCCCAAAAGGTTTTTCTTCCTTTTTTCTTGGGGAAGGGAGGGGTTGATAAGGTTGTTCAGTTGATGTAATAGATTTATGGCAGCTATAATCCACATAAATAATGTCATAATCTCTCCTTACCAAAAGGCATCTGAAGTTTTCCATGTCACACCTTCAATAAATGGTCCTATAGTTTGGAGTTTTGAAGAATAATGATGGTGAGTTTAAAAATATTTTATTTTTTTAAGATTTTATTTATTACTTATTTGACAGACAGAGATCACAAGTAGGCAGAGAAGCAAGCAGAGAGAGAGAGAGAAAGAGAGAGGAGGTAGCAGGCTCCCTGCTAAGCAGAGAGCCCAATGTGGGGCTCAATCCCAGGACCCTGGGATCATGACCTGAGCTGAAGGCAGAGGCTTTAACCCACTGAGCCACCCAGGCACCCAATGAATACAATGTATTTTTCTCAAGCTGGAAGCTCAATCTGTTCTTTAAACTTTAGGTATATTTCATAGTTTATCAATATGAGGTAAGATTGAAAACCACAGTGGATAAACTGAAAAGCATCACCAAATAAAAAAATAGGAAGTAAGCCAATGATTACTTTCCCTTTTATATAAATAGGTGAAGAAACATATTGAGCACACATCAGTTCCATCAACAATATCATTGAGTAATCTCACTTGTATTTTTATCCAAATATTTTACTTATTTAAGTTATCATACTTTGATTTAATTTGAAGTACTGTGACTGACTCTCCCCTGAAGAATAGAAAAGAATCTGTGATAACCTTAATTTCAACATGTCAAGTCTTGTTTATTGATAACCGTGAAATGTTAGTTTATGTTCTAATAGCACAAATGCATTATTTATACAATGAGTTTGTAATTAATTCCCCAAACAAGGAAAATTTTAGAATAAAAGAAGTATTGAAATAAAAGAAGTATTGAATAAAAGAAGTATTGATTGTAATAAAAGAAGAGAGGGAATAACCCAGGACAATCCTGGCCATAATGACTTCAATTATTAAACATCGTTGACAGTTAACCAATATACCCATTTCTAAATTCCACAGTCCCAATTTACCTTCTTTTTGCATTCATGATGCCTCCTATAGAGTCTAATTTAGACAAAATAGAATGAAGTTGAACAGGAAAGAGTCTATACCCAAACTGTACTGGTTCAAAGCTCAGTTCTTTCAATTACTATTTGTGATGTCTTGGAAAATTTACCTAAACTCTCAATGACTTATTTTCTTTATCTTTAAGTAGGACTGAAGATTTCAGTAAATATTTCACATATTTGTGAGGATTGATTAGGATACAAGATATTAAAACTGTGCCTAGCACATAATAAATGGTCAATAAATATAAATTACTGTTATTGGCTGAAATATACTACAGTCAGTTCTGTATATAAAAATCAGAGGGGAGGAAGCCCAAATTGTATTTTCTTACTATATTATCTTACTTTTTCATAAACAGAAGAATGAATGGTAAATTAAGTATATACAGTGAAGAATGAAGCTTTGGTGACTAGATATGAGGAAGAATCTCAATTTTGCTCCATCTTACATCCCTGCAGATTTGTGTATGCACATTATAAGAGAAGTTTATTTATTTCCAAAGACTTTAATTGCTTTTTTTTACTTTAATTGCTTTTTAAAAAATTAACATAAAATGCATTATTTGCCCCAGGGAAATTTGTGAATCATCAGTTGTACACATTTCACAGCACTCACCATAGCACATACCCTCCCCAATGTCCATAACCCAGCCACCCTATCCCTACTCCCCACTTCCCAGCGACTCTTAGTTTGTTTTGTGAGATTAAGTCTTATGGTTTGTCTCCCTCCCAATTCCATCTTGTTTCATTTTTCCTCCCTACCCCCCATGACCCCTTGCCCTGTCTCTCAAATTCATCATATCAGAGAAGTCATATGATTATTGTCTTTCTCTGACTGACTTATTTTGCTTAGTACAATACCCTCTAGTTCCATCCACGTGTTTGCAAATGGCAAAATTTCAGGGGTTTTGATGGCTGCATAGTATTTCATTGTATCTATCCATCTATCTATCTACCTATACCACATCTTCTTTATCCGTTCATCTGTTGATGGACATCTAGGCTCTTTCCATAGTTTGGCTATTGTGGACATTGCTGCTATAAACATTTGGGTGCACGTGCCCCTTAGGATCCCTACGTTTGTATCTTTAGGGTAAATACCCAGTAGAGCGATTGCTGGGTTGTAGGATAGCTCTATTTCCAACTTTTTACAGAATCCCCATAATATTTTCCAGAGTGCCTACACTAGCTTGCATTCCCACCAACAGTGTAGGAGGGTTTCCCTTACTCTGCATCCTCACCAACATCTGTCATCTGTCAACATATATCGTCCTCTCCCCCAGAGGCCTGTTGCCAGTATATGCTATTCTTAAAGCTATATCTAAACATGCTTGGTAACGAGTATAATTTCTCATGGGTTATATTTTAAGTAATACATTGTTCTGAGGGACAGTTTTTTGTTTGTGCAGAAATAGGAAAGTCAGTTTTGCAACTTCTTAATCCATCAGTCATTGGAGGGATTTTTGCATGCATCTGAGGACTAAGCATTAAAAGGTTATAGCAATAAAACCTTTTTATAGCAATAAAAAGAATAATCATTCCACTATAATGCCAAGACCAATCTGTTTGATCCAAGTAAAAGGGTTTAGATTAGACAGAATATCATTGATCCTCTGTGCAAAACTCACTCCTGGGACTGATTGTAATGATGAGTGTGAGTAATTCCTTGAATAGTATCTTGAAGTCATTTAATATTTAAAGTTAGATTATCACCATAATGATTGGTAATATGACAGTGAATTTTGCTGCATATTTCTGATTCATTTTAGGCATGGGGAGTAACACAGAAGGAAGAAACATTCCAATCACATAAAATGTGAAGCCTAAGCTTTATATTTTGGAGATCATCTCCTATATACATCATGGTTCCTTCTAAATCAGAGATTCTTTCATCTAATTTTTGATCTATGATTGTTTGTTGATTTCAAGCTTTGTTAGCATTCTTGGGCCACTTTTGTACAAATTGTGTGGCTTGTACAGTTTGATGCAAGGCTATTCCTGCAGTGGTAGCTGTAGCAGTAATGGCTGTAATTCCTAAAATAGCTGTTATAAGCAGCCCAAGAAATCTTTTGTTCTATGGACCCAGTACTTCAAAACTGTTAAAAGTACATACATATCTGGAGAGCTTTCCCAAACATGGTGGTGTTTCACTGGTAACCAGATGCCTATTCTTCTTCTAGCTATGAGAATGATAGAATTATCTGTATAAACATTCTTATCCATGCAGATGAGCATTTTACATCTGGGACAGTTTATTTCTCTATTGTTATGATCAAAAATCATTTTTCCAATAACAAAATCATCGGGATCTCTAACACATACTCTTACCCATTCTTCTCTCATTAGGAAAAAGGAGAATGAGTATTTATCAGACTGAACTGATAAATGTAAGAGCTGTTCCAAACTCTTATGTGATTTAAAGTGGTGGAGACCTTCCATAAATTCTTTTGTCTTTTATGATAATTAACAAAAGGGGATGGCACCGAAAGTCCTTGCCCATGCCAGGCCAGAGGCGCATCTCCTGAGATTAAGGTTTGTGGTAAAATGAGGTCATCAGGTGCCTGGGTGGCTCAGTGGGTAAAATAAGATCATAAAAAACTTGCCATTTTAAATTTTGATGAGAGGAGTAGGGTCTCCCAGTGCAATTGGTGACTGCCATCCCCTTAAGGGACCACTCCCATACAATGCTGTAGGAATCATTAATAACGATACTGGGGTGAGAAGCTTGACAATCCTCCCATAAAGGGTGAATTCCCTCATCAGACCACATTTGTGTCAGTTTGCATTCAGGAATAGAGGGTGCTGCTGTGCTATAGCTAGGACCCTGATATTCATTGGCTAGGAATCCTTTAGGGGAGAGTAAATGTAACTGAACTTTAGTCAGATAATTATTAGAAGGAAAGTCCACCAACCATCTTTGATCATCAGGGATAAGACAACTGGAATGACTGTGGATACATGTTGGTCTATTTTGATAGTCTAGGGTAAGATTAATGTTTGTGCCCTCCTCTTGGGACAATAGAGGCAATCTAGGATCCAAAATTCCAGGTACCCATTTTGAGGCATTCAAATAAATTGGTATATCTTCTCCCCACTCTACTGGATCGAACAGGGGAGGACTGGTTACAATCCTCATAATTTAATTACTCATAATTACTCATAAGCCCAATGAGTAAAGTTATCTATTTGTGCATAACATCCAGGAAGACTTACAGCTACCGTGATGAGGGCCATCATAGTTACTGCCATGTTGTTAGAGGTGAAAGGTTGCTGCTCATTCTCCAGAACTTCCTCTGCTTTCTTGGTCAGCTTCTTTATCTGGCCCCAAGTTGGAATCTTCGCTCAGTCTGTCCCAGGCATTGTGCTTTGGGTGCTCTTTAATCTGAGACCCTCAAAACTGATGATTGGTGGGACCGGTTTGAATCCGAATCTTTTCCTTTTTCTCATGATGAACCTTTATGAAATGAGAGGGCACCCAGATGGGCTTGACAGCCTTCTTGGGTAATATACATGCATATCTTTTCCCCCAGGTAACTAAGTTACCAGGGAGCCATTGATTAGAAGTAATATTTTTCCACCAGATTGGAGGATATATTTTGTCTTGTGTTTGTTTACTAAAATGTCTTTTTATTGCTGCAGTGTTTTTGTCATCACGATTCCAAAAATTAAGAATAAATAAAGGTTGTGCTAATATTTCTTGAGGAGGATCTTGTATTCCCCCTTTTTGTTTATGAATCTGTAATTTTAATATTTGATTAGCACGCTCTGCAATTCCTTATCCTTGAGGATTATATGGGATGCCTGTAGAATGTTTCACATTCCATAAATTAAAAAAGGATTGTAGCTTATTGGAAACATAAGCAGGTGCATTATCAGTTTTTATAGCTTTGGGCATCCCCATGACTGCAAAGGCAGAGTGGATATGTCTAATAACATGTGCAGCAGTTTCTCCTGTTTGAGCTGTTGCCCATATGCTACAAGAATGTGTATCTATAGTAACATGAACAAAAGATTGTTTCCCAAATGAAGGGATGTGAGTAACATCCATCTGCCATATTTCATTAGCTGTTATGCCTTGTGGGTTGATGCCTGCTGGCTGTGTGGGCAGATTGATGGCAGCACAAGAAGGACAGGAGTGGACAATAGAATTTGCTTGTTCCTTAGTGATAGGGAATTTGTGTCAAAGGCCTTTTTGGTTTACATGTGTAAGAGTGAAAATTGGCAGCTTCCTGAAAAGCTGAGAAAAAAGAGAATCAGCTATTTTATTACCTTTGGTTAATGGCCAAGGAAGGCCAGTGTGACTTCAGATATGAGTAGCATAGAAGGGGGCAGAGCACTGATGAATGAGGGATTGTAAATGATGAAATAATGAGTGGAGGGAGACATTATATGTAGAAATAGCAGTTTTGATATGCTGTAAAACATACACTGTATATAAAGAATCAGATAACAGATTAAATGCAGAAGAAACATTTTGAAACAATGTAATAACTGCCATTGAGTCTGATTTCTGTGCTGAGAGTTATGTAGTAGATATGACCTTTGAGGTAGGATTATAACAGGCTTTGCCTTTGACAGAGCCATCAGAAAAGTAGGTGAGGGCATCTGTTATTGGATTTTTAGAAGTAATTTTAGGAAGGACAAAAGCAGTATGTTTTAAAAAGGAAACAACAGGTAAAGAGGGATAATGAGAAGAAGTGTTTCCAATAAAGCCACTAAGGGCAACTTGCCAATTTAAATTGTTTTGAAATGCTGCTTCAATTTGTGTCTAATGGTCCTTAGGCAGTACAATAACCTTTGGATCATATCCCTGTATTTGGCAAGTTCTTTTTCTTCCTAATTAAATAATGCTGTCAATAAGGTCCATATAGGTGGTGAGGGTTTTAACAGTATTTAAATAACAGTATTATTTGGAAGAAAAATTCATTCTATGATTAGTTGTTCCTGAATAATTAATCCAGTGGGTGTATGTGGAGTATGAAAAATAAGATCTAATGGTATCCCAGGTTGGACTCTATCCTTTTGCATTGATTGAATCTGGTTTTCAACAAATTGTAATTCTTTTAAGGCCTCTTTTTTTTTTTTAAGATTTTATTTATTTATTTGACAGACAGAGACCACAAGCAGGCAGAGAGGCAGGCAGAGAGAGAGGAGGAAGCAGACTCCCAGCTGAGCAGAGAGCCTGATGCGGGGCTCAATCCCAGAATCCTGAGATCATGACCCAAGCCAAAGGCAGAGACTTTAACACACTGAGCCACCCAGGCGCCCCTTAAGGCCTCTTTTGATAGGGTCCTAGGGATGTTTAAATTAAGATTTCCCTTTAAAGAGGCAAATAGATGCTGCAAAGCATAAGTGGGAATTCCAGTTTTAGGTCTTATTCAATTAATGTCTCCCAATGATTTTTTGCAAATCATTCAAGGTTGTAATTTTATCTCTATGGATTTGAACTTTCTGTGGTTTAATTGAGGTTCTGTCCATAATGAACCCCAAATATGAGAAAGCTGTGGTGACTTGTATTTTTTCCAGAGCTATAATTAGTTTGTATTTTTGAAATTGTAATTGATACATTTTAAATGCATCCTGCAATTGTACGTTATCAGGAGCTGCACATAATATATCATCCAAATAATGGACAAGATAAATTTGTGGAAATTGATCTCTGACCGCCTGTATAACTTTTGCCACATACTCCTGACAGATAGTGGGTCTATTTAACATTCCTTGTGGCAAAACTCTCCATTGATATCGTTTGGCTGGTTCTTTTAAATTTACACTGGGAAAAGTGAAAGCAAAATGGGGACAGTCTTCCTTAGAAGTGGTATAGTATATAAGCAATGCTGTAAGTCTATGATAATTATTGGCCATTCACATGGAACTAGATTAGGTGAAGGCAATCCATGTTGGAGAGACCCCATGGGTTGGATAACAGAATTAGCCATATGCAGGTCTGTTAAAAGTCTCCATTTTCCTGATTTTTTTCTCAATAACAGATAAATTCCAAAAACTGTGATTCTTCAATATGCCCTTTTCTTATCTGTTCCTCTACTAGGGCTTGCAAAGTAAGTAATTTTTCTTGTGTTAAGGGCCACTGCTCCACCCAAATAGGTTTGTCATTCTTCCAGTTTAACGTAATGGGTTCAGGAGCAATGGCCCTCGGTGAAAAATCTGGGAATATTCCTTAGGGGAAGGTATAATCAGAGAGGCTCCCCATTGACTTAGTAAATCTCACCCCCAACAGTTAATGGATAAGTCTACAATATATGGTTGCAGATAACCCTTTTGACCCTCAGGTTCTTCACAGAAAAGAATATTAGAGCTCTGATGCACATTGCTAGCCTGTCCTCATCCCATAACAGTAACAGAAGGTGAATTATATGGCCTTCTTTTGGCCAATGTAATGAGCTTATGATAGACACATCAGCTCCAGTATCAATTAGACCTGAAAATTCCTTTCCTTATATTTTAAGATGACAAATTGGTTTACCTTGATAAATTTTCTCAGTCAAGTATGCCCCAGTTTTTCCAGTGCTTCCAAACGCATTAGAGTTGCTTTGTTTTCAGACTGACACTGGAGATAGGGTAAAAGTAGCAACTGGGCAATGCAGTCTCCTTTTTGAAAATGGTATGGAGCCGTGGTAGTTAACATCACTGAAATTTCACCAGTATAATCTGAATCAATAACGCCGGTGTGAACTAGTACTCCCTTTGACGTAAGGCCGGATCTCCCCAAAAGTAAACCAGTGGTTCTCTTTGGTAAGGGGCCAAAAATATTAGTTGGAATTTTAGTGGGAAGCTTGGCAGGCATTAAGAGATCATCTTTGGGGGGACACCTGGGTGGCTCAGTTGGTTAAGCAGCTGCCTTTGGCTCAGGTCATGATCCCAGCGTCCTGGGATCGAGTCCCACATCGGGCTCCTTGCTCAGCAGGGAGCCTGCTTCTCCCTCTGCCTCTGCCTGCCATTCTGTCTGCCTGTGCTCGCTCCCTCTCTCTCTCTGATAAATAAATTAAAAAAAAAAAAAAAAAAAAAAAAGCTAATCTTTGGGAATGGGGATATCCAGTCCAGCACTACCAGGCATAGCATGTAATAAATTTAAAATGGTACATTTGTTTAAAACCTGCATGTTAAGGGAGAATTGGCCCCCTTGTTTTGGGGACCTGAGGGCTTTCCCCAAAATAAATTCCCTGAAGGGGGGATCCATCCTTGTGAAATCTGGAGTGACATTGACTTGCCCAATAGTTTCCTTTTTTATATTTGGGACAAAGACCAGGTGGTTTATTTCTTGCATTTTGCAGAGGGAATTTTCCTTTTCCCCTGCATTGAGCTTTAGTATGCCCTGCTTGCCCACAGCTGAAACATTTTCCTTTAAATTTTCCTGTGGTCAAAATAACCATTGCTTGAGCTAACAAATCAGCTTTATAGGTCTCTGTTCCTACTCCTTGGCATAGCTTAATACAATCTGTCAATGTTCCCTTGTCTTTAAAGAATGCTATTAATTTCTTACAATCAGCATTGACATCCTCATAAGCCAACAGCTGAAGAATGGTATCAACAGCCTCAAGATTATTTTTTAATAGCCTCTTGTAAACTCACAATAAAATCAGTTTGCTACTTCAATGAACATTCTAGTACATATTTGTGGATGGAATTTTGTGTGCATTTCTTTTAGGCATAACTATAGGAGCAGAAATCCAAGAACATTTGAAATGCATTTAAGAGATTGCAAAAACATATTTTCAAAGAAGTACCAACTTAACTTTTTTCAGCAATACAAGAGAGTTACTATTCTCTATATTTTCTCTAAAATGTAGAATTTTTGTCATTATTATTGATCTTTACAAATCTGGTGGATTTGTGGTTAGTATGTCATGGTGGTTTTGACTGACATTTATCAAATGATGCAAAAAAACCTCGGTTTTTGTTGTGTGTGTTTGTACATAGTCTCTTCTAAGTTATCTTTATATGTATTTCCTCAGAAATACTGGGAATATACTTCTCCATTTTATCTATTGGCTTTTTACTCTCTTCATAGTTGATAAACAGAAGTTCTTAATTCTACTATAATCCCTTAATGGTTAACACATTTTGCATCCAGTACAGAAACTTTGATCTTCCCTAGTGTCATCGAAGTGCAACTTTTGTCTCCAGAAGTTGCATTTCATGCATGCATGGCATATATTTAAAATACATGGTGTCAGACCTCAGAGTTCACTATGTTGTCTTAATGCACCTTGGTGTACAGTTTAGGAACTAGAGAGAGAGTGCAAATTCATGTTTCTTCTGTCTGCTTTAGCCAGTGTTATTTTGAAGGAGTTTGCCATTAAATCAATTAGCAAATATATTAATGATTGCTTCATATGATCTCCTTTTCAGACCTGTCATCATATTCCCTATTTAGTCTTGATAGTTATAGTTTGTTATTTTTCCTTTGCATCTTTTATGTTTCTTGAACAAATGATTAAGGGGCATATTTAATTAGTACATTGTACTATTTTAAAAGTAAGGTTTTTTTGTTTAAATTTTGTATTATACTTTTGTTTTTTATTTAATTTTTAAAAAATATTTTAACTTTATTTTTCTTTATTTATTTTTATTATGTTCAATTAGCCAACATATAGGATATCATTAGTTTTCAATACAGTGTTCAATGATTCATTAGTTACCTGTAACACCTACTCCTCAGTGCCACATGTGACTTTTGAAATCAGCCAAAAAATTTCAACATCTTATTTCAGGAGTCATAAGTGGATTTAGTCATCCTAGGACTTCTTACCACTTATTTTTTTTATTCCTGAAGTGTGTTTTTTCATTTATTAACTCTTTCCTACTTATTCTCACCTTCTCCTGAGATTTTCATTTTAAAATAGTAGAGAATTACTTTCATCTGCTTTATGAGTGTGAACCTAAGTCAGATTTTAATTGTAGGTAAGGTGTTACTTTTTGCTCTTTCTTCTGTGATAACTTCATATGGTGTTTGACCTCTATGTTGAGCTGTTCATTTGGAATGAGATTAGTTGTCTGAAAGCCTTAAGAATGAGAGAGAAATTGGGATGATTTCTGTACCTCAACAAAGTAACGGAACAAAAATGTTTATAATAGTTACTTATTTTTTCTATTCTTGGAATTTTCGTGGTAAGACCTTTTTACATTCTCACTATAACAGTTTGCCTTCTCTTTTTTCTTTGTATTGGTGTTCCTCTCTCTCTTCCGGCTCACTGTTGTTACAGGCTATTACAATTTTCTCTATTGTTTCAAAGGACAAACTTCTGAACTTTTGGCTTTGTGAATTTACTGACTATTTGCTATATCATTGATTCCTTACTGAATTATTTCCCTTCTCCATCCTTGTCATTTAATTTGTTCTTCTCTAGTGTTATAAGATGAACATTTAGATCATTAATCTCAGGCTTTTCCTATGTTCTATTGTGAGAATGTAAAGCTATGTTTTTCTCTCTAAGCATATTAAATTAGCCTTCTGCAAATATTGGTATGTAATATGTTCATCATAATTTATTTAAAATTACTTGTAATTTTCTAAGTTGATCTGTGAATTATTCTTTTTTGACATATGTGTTATTAAAAAGCCAATTGTATTTTTAAATACTTAGGACTTTCTTGGGTATCTAATTTTACTGATTCTAATTTGCTTCTGTTTGTGTCAGAGGACATAGTCTGAAAGAGTGCTGTCCTTTGAAATTGAAGGACATTTGTTTTCTGCCCAGCTCAGTGTCTACATTGGTAAATGTTCCATGTGTTCTAGAGAAGAGCTTGTATTGTCTAGCTATTGGATGTGGTTTTCTAGGAATACCATTTGAGATATAGTCATCAATAGTGATATTCAGGTCTTCTGTATCTCTATTGCTATTTCATCCAGTTGGTCTGTCAATTACTGACTGGTGTTAAAGATCATAATTATGATCATGGATTTGCCTGGTAGTTTTGCCAAATCATACTTCAGCTATTTTGCAGTTCCATTATTTCCATTATTTGGGGAATACATAGTTATCAATGTTAAGTTTTCTGATACATTGAGCCTGTATTCATTATGAATTGTCACTTCTGCCTTTTGGTCATATTCCTTGTTTCTATCTATTCTTGTATTTAGACAATTATTCTAGTCACTCTAGCTTTATTATAATTCAAGATGCATAGTACATAATTTTGCTTCTTTCTAGTTTCAGTGTCTTGGTGCTTTTCGATTTAACAGGTATCTTTAGTAAAAGTGTATACTTGAGTTTATATTTTCACCTAGCCTAGAAATCTCAGTCTTCTGAGAGTAGTCTACTTGTACTGCAGTGATTTAAATGTTTGAATTTTTATTTATTTTATGATTTTTATTAATAGACTATATTTTTAGAGCAGGTTTTTTGTGGTTTTTTTTTACATTTTATTTATTTATTTATTTGAAAGAGAGTTGGGGAGGGGCAGAGGCAGAAGGGGAGGGAGAGAATCACAAGCAGGCTTCATGCCCCGTGCACAGCCCAATATGGGGCTCAGTCTCACAACTCCGAGACCATGACTTGAGTCGATATCAAGAATTGTAAATTTAACAGACTGAGCCACCCAGGTGCCCCTAGAGCAGTTTTAATTTCACTGAAAAAGGAGCTGGAAATGCAGCGAGTTCCTATATATCCTTCACACCTCCATATATGTAGTTTCCCACTGTTAGTATCTTGCATTAGTGAGATAGAGCTGTTCAAAGGATGGACCAATCCCGTTACATTATTATTAACCAAATTTCTTAATTTACCTTCTTCCTATTGTCAGTTCTATTGCTTTTGACAAATGCAGAACTACATTATCCACTGTTACAGTAACATACATGTACTTTGCCCTAAAAATGCCATTTTCTGCCTATTTTTTCCCTCTGTCCCTCCCCTCAACCCCCTAGCAAACTGTTGGGCATTTTTACTACCTCCATTGATCTATCTCTTCCAGAATATCTGCACTCCAGGGAGAGTAAGTGTCAGGTAACTGATGACTTAGGAAGTCAACTCACAGTTGATTATATAAGTTCTGCTGTATCTCAGAAAGTGTTTGTTTTATACTCCTATTTTCCTGATGACACATAACAGAGACCTATATTGAAGAGAAAACAGATAGTAATGGCAGGTTTAAAGCTTTACTCATAATACTCCTTAAACATGTAAAGGAAAGCCAGCATTTTTCTTCTCTATAAAAGATCTAAATTTGCTAGCAGTTTTCCCTTTTGCTGTGTTTCAAAAGAAGGATAAAGAAACAAGTGACTTTTGAACAACAGATTTGGACTGCATAGGTCTATTTATGTGCGAACTTTTTCAGTACAGTATTGTACATGTATTTTTTTTCTCTTCCTTGTAATTTTCTTAAGATTTCCTTACTTTAATGATAAGAATACAGTATAGAATGCCCATAACCTATGAAATATATGTTAGTAGACTGTTTAAGTTATCCATAATGTTTCTTGCCAACAGGCTTTTAGTAATTAAGTGTTTAGGGAGTCAAAAGTTACACTTGGGTTTTCAATTTTACAGGGGCTAGTGACCTTAACCCTCACATTGTTCAAGGGTCAGTTGTGTAGTTTAATCTGTCAACATATGATCTCACAGGCTTCACAAGTATAAAAACTTATTTTCAGTGATTTAGTCACTTTCAGATAAAAACTCTGACTTTCAGGGCAGTGGGTACATGTAAAGGTGCTCAAGTTCAAACTAGAATGATGTATCACCTCAACCTGTTGGAATGGCCATTATCAGAAAGATGAGATGAGAAATGTCAGCATGAATGTGAAGAAAAGAGAGCCCTAGTGCACTATTGGTAGAATTGCAAACTGAGGCAGCCACTATGGAAAACAGTATGGAGGATCCAAAAAACTAGAAATAGAACTATCCTAGGATCCAACAATTCCACTCCTGGGAATATAGCCAAAGGAAATTAAAACACTAACTTGAAAAGGTAGCTGCACCCCCATGTTCACAGCTGCATTGTTTATAGTAGCCAAGACTTAGAAACAACCTAGGTGTCCACTGATGGATGAATGGATGAGGAAGTTGTGATCTATACATAGACAGTGGAATATGATTCAGTCACACACACACATCCAGAAAATCTTACCATTTGCAGTAACATAGGTGGACCTTCAAGGCAGCGTACTAAGTGAAATAAGCCAGACAGAGAAAGAGAAATACTGTATGATTGAAAGACAAATACAATATGATCTCATATGTGGGATCTAAATATATATGTATCTAAATATACAAGTAATCTAAACATAAATAAAGAGATCAGACTTGAGGATTCCAGAGATGGAGTTTTGGGGGGAGGAGAAATGGGAGGAAGATCGTCAAAATGCACAAATTACCAATTACAGGATAAGTACGTACTAGGGACATAATAGATCTAACTAACACTGCTGTAGGATATATAGGAAAGCTGTTGAATTAAACCATGAAAATTCTAATTACAAAGGAGCACCTTTTTTTTCTTTTTTCTTCCTCCTTTGCTTTTTCCTGGATCTATATGAGATGATGGTTGTTAACTGAACCTCTTGTGGCAATCATTTCACTATACATGTCAACCACACCATCATGATATATATTCCTTAAACCTACACAATGACAGATGTCAGTTATTTCATATTAAAACAGGGGGTGGGAGGGAGAATTCTGCCCTTCAATGCTTTCTTCTTGTTCTCATTTTCTTCAAAATGAGGTCATGACATAATAAGTCTTTCAGTGTTCTTATAGTCACAGAGGAAAAGGAGGCCTTGAATCTCCTTTTGATTTTGAGCACCCCTCTCATATTTGCTGTGTTATCCCTGGCATAGTCCAGAATCTGTACTTGTGAAAATCAGTGAGATGTGACTTTCTGACTGGTCTTTGGGGGGACAGTATTCAGGCATCTACTTTTGGATGCCTTAGTGCAAACCATTTGTCCTCAGTCAAGAAATCCTTCTCTGAACCTTTTTCAGCCTGCCTCTAAACCTTGTAACTTCTCCATTAACATGCTAAAACTTCCGAGTATCTTACTTTATCATCACACAGATATTTTCTGGGCTTCTTGACAGAGGCTGTCATCTTACCTATTGAGCCACCTCAGCTGGCACTGTTGGATTTTTGTTTCACAACATGCTGGGTATCCAAGTATTGCAGCAGTACTTTCTAGTGCTTACTGAATTAAATTTTCTAGGGGGAGGAACTATGTTTGTCAATCTTTTGTTGTTTTTGTCTTAAATTCTTCAAATCCTAATTCTCTAATAGAGTACCTACCTGCAATAACTGGACAATTAACTGAATAAAACCAATCGTTAGCCAATTAAGATGGCGGCCAAGTTAATTAATTGAGGAATGGGAAAAACACATAGGATGGGAAATTGCAAAAAGATAAAGGGAAAGATGCAATAAATAGGATTTTGATGTGCACAAAGTGTGAGCTCATGGAGATTGATCATTTCCAAACATGAAAAGCATGACCCATCTCTTCAAGGGTGAATTCAGTGATATAAAAATGGCCTGGAAATATCTAGAAGTGATTGACATTTCAGGTGGCAGAAGGGTCATTGCTTCTGATGGTGAAATTGTAAAAATATTTGGCAAGGTAGGAGATAGTGATAAAAGTTAGGAGCTTGCTGGTGAAGTTGTCAATGAGAGGGATTGCATTTTGACTGTTAGTTGCTGACACCACTTATGAAAAAGCTAGTGTCAAGGTTTGGTAACGATTTCCAAAAAGTGACTGCTGTCTAGTGGAGGCAAAAGCATGGTCTGCAATTACAATGGAGATCTACTCAGTCTTCTAATGAATTAGGAAAGCTAGAAAACATTACTCTCCAGTGAAGAGAGCTGGAGAAAAAAGTAAGATTTCAATTGAGGCAAAGAATTAAACTGTTGTTTATAAAAATGATCAGTGATACAAGGAAAGGTATTTTAATAGCATACTATTATCTTAGGCTTGTTGGAAAAGCCCAGGGAGAACTATGAAGATGGGCATACTGAGATGGGTAGTTTGATGAAATAATGGTACAAAACCTAATGTGGTATCACGGAGGTGGAATTTTCCTACAGTAAATGAGATGAAGAAAGCAAAAATACAGGAACAAATTCATAGTGGCATGGAATTACCAATGGCATGGAAAGGGAAGTGAACAATAAACAGGAACTGTGTTAATGAGAGTCTTGGAGGGTAATGAAACTCAGACTGTAAAGGTTTCAGTTTCTCTGTGGCCAGATTGCCAAGAACTTGTGATAAGGTATCTCAAAATTTAAGTCATGAAAACTATCATATATGAAGCCTTGTTTTTGGAATAATCAGAAGCATCTGTGTTGTGATTAGTGCTGTCCCATTCATTAATTTGCTTTTGTAAGTGAAGGGCTAATAAATTAAGTGGAGGCAGCTATCAATTTTTCTTAAATGATGCATTTTATTTTTTCAGACACAGAATTTATGTCAGGACTCAATAAATACTTTAATTACTGTCCACTGATTAAACCATGAAAATCTTTATTCAACAAGTAAAAGTAAATTCAGGATTTTATATATATATATATATATAGAGAGAGAGAGAGAGAGAGAGAGAGCGCAACAGGTTGACCTTAAAACCTGCAAAAACTGAAAAATTGGTAAAGTGGAAACCCACAATACACTGAAGTATGAAAAATACAAAGTACAAAATATACACAAAAGGAAATATGGCAAGATCCATTACTTATTTTCTAGACTCTGAGGCACCAAGATGAAATTTTGTTTTCCAAAAGTTCTAAATGGAAACCCCAGTAACCTAGAAGATAGTTTCTAAGAGTTACAGGGAACTTTTATTTTCCATTTCTTTCATTTTAGTCCAAATGGGGAATTCTCCTCTGCCCTGTTTTTCATCTCATTCAAATTTATCACTTGTATAATATTTTCTGTTTAGAAATGCTCTAAGAGATTCCTTCTTGAGTTCCACAATTTCACTAGAAGTAAGAATGTCATTTTCCTCCCATTGTACAGATGAAAACAAAGTAGTGCATGATGAGTTTACATTGTCAGTTCACATAAATTACTGGAGCCAAAATAAGAAAACAAGCTTTCTATTTTAAGTTATGATATTACATATAAACTTTTTACTTCTCTCTTTGATCTCTTCCACATACAAAATCTAGCATCATCTTCAAACTGAGATCACTCCCTCAGATGTTAAATACTTCTTTTTTTTTTTTCAGGCCAACTTTTCACTGACTTTCTCAGTGTGGCTTTCATTGACATCTTTTCCTATATGAACATTGTTAGCACTTAAAATTAAATTATTCCTCAGCCTTAATTGTATACAACATGCTATAATTACTTCATCCTAGAATTATAAGATCAAATTATAGGTTCTGCTCAGAAACTGAAGATTTTTCCCAATTCCATTACTTGCCACAATTCTGCTTTCCCTTACTGTTACAATGCCATCAAGTAACCTCACTTACCATGCTTAAACCACACTAGAGCAGAATATAAAACAGTTCCTTAAGGGAGACATCACTCTATTTCCACTGTTTAAAATTTCCATTAAATTGTAATGGATTTTATGTACTTCATTGACAGCCATTGTTTATGTTTCTCTAGGAGACAAGTGGAAAGAAGGCAAGGGGGCACAGTGATCTAAGAGCCAAGAGATACAGATGTTAATTTCCACTCTGGTGTTTGCTTCCTTAATAACTGCGAGATACCACATGAGCCTCAGTTTCCTCAACAGCAAAAGAGTGCAATTGGAACAGCACCACTTACTTCGGCGCTGTTCAAGGGGTCAAAGGACAGGACTTACTTGACAAATCTTTGAAAATGACAGAGCACTTTGGCGAAGCATTATATTAATAAAATCACATCTCGGCTCTATTTCAGCTCTCACTATCTGTGACCAAAAACTAACAATGAAACAACAAAAAGAACACTCTCAAACTTGCTTTCAAATCTTTAAATTCTTCACTTGCCTCTTGGCGGCCTATACATCATAATCTTTATCCAAGAGATTTGCCCATTCGGTGTCCTGCTCTGTCACCATCCATAAATTACTTTGTGGAAGCCTCCCTTTCTGTTACCCTTCCCCTGCGCAGCTGAGCCTAGCTCCCATTCCTGCTGCGGTCTCCTCTACTCTTTTTCATCCAGACTTAAAACTGTATGAGGTAATTATATATGTATTTCCTATATTCCTCAGGATTGAAAGTTCTCAGAGCTGGAAAGTTATCTACCTTATTCACTGTTGTTTTCCCCTGCACCATCACATGGTAAAGCTTCCTAAAAATGCACAAATAACTACAACAGATTATGAGTCCATAGAATTTTCTGTATCACTTTAAAGTAGTAGCCAAATAAATTTAGAAGGTAGAGCTTACAAGAGGAGTCTCCTCTGATTTTTTCCATAGCATATATTCTTTCTTTAGAAAAGATTTTATGGGGTACCTGGTTGGCTCAGTGGTTTGAGCCTCTGCCTTCTACTCAGGTCATGATCTCAGGGTCCTTGGATTGAGCCCCGCATCAGGCTCTCTGCTCAGTGGAGAGCCTGCTTCCCCCACTCTCTGCTTGCCTTTCTGCTTACTTGTGATCTCTCTGTCAAATGAATAGGTAAAATCTTTAAAAAAATAAAAACATAATGAATATATTCATATTTCATATTCATAAAAATATATTCATTTGAGAGAGAGAGCTGAGCAGGGAGACTGAATTGGGACTCTATGTGAGGCTTGACCTGAAGATAGACCCTGAACCATCTGAGCCCCCCAGGTGCCCTTCACAGAATATATTCTGAAAACTAGAGATTCACTCTTCTTTTGGGGTGAACTATCCATTACTTTATTTATTACTAATTATTTAACAGCTTATTGAGAAATAATTTATATATAAAAAAACATACTGCACATAGACATTCTATTTTTTTTAAGATTTTATTTATTTATTTAAGAGAGAGTGATCACAAGTAGGCAGAGAGGCAGGCAAAGAGAGAGGGGAAGAAGGCTCCCTGCCAAGCAGAGAGTCTGATGCAGGGCTCAATCCCAGGACCCTGAGACCATGATCTGAGCCAAAGGCAGAGGCTTAAACACTGAGGCACCCAGGTGCCTCTAGACATTCATTTTTAAATGCACAACAAAAAAAAAGGATTGACAAAAAAAGGAGTCTTGAGTCCGTGACAAATATAATACTTTATATATCACTTATTGAATAAAGTTATTAGAATTTTTTCTTGGGCTGATAAGCCACATTCAGAACTCCATTTTACCTTATAATCTTTGTATGAGGAGTTCAGAACACTCCCTGTAAGTCAATCCATATTTTCTTACAGTACTTTCAAAATGCATTTCATGAGCCTCTATATTCTCTATGAAATTGCTCTGTTGAGTAGAAAATAGTTATCACATCAGTGATTAAATTTTCTCCAAGAGAACTTGATTTTCTAGGTCTGGATAACAAACACAGTCATATTCAAGGATAAGACCATAAAATTTCTTTGCCTCAAACAAATCCCAGTATCCCTGTGGCCGAGGTTCATTTGGAGGTATTCCTGGTGCAGTATATGGAACATCCTGATCTTCACAACCACTTTATCACCTTTCCTATTTTCTGAACCATAGAGGTGGTGTTCCTGAGAGGCACAGTCATTTTTAACCATGTTCTTGATGTGCTATTTTCTGCGGTGCTCTCAATTATCATGTATACAAGCCCTGACTGCTTTATTCCCTTGAATCTGTTTGGACATACAGAGTCTCCTGGTCTAGGTTTTCTGTTTTTTTTCTTTTTTAATTTTTTATGTATTTATTCATTTATTTTACCTTGTGCCAAGTACTTCACCATCCGGACATCTTGCAAACTGACACCTGTCAAATTGAAATCTCAAATCCAACATTTTTGTTCTGAGACATGTGGTGTTTTTTAGGAAGAAGTAAGAGGCAAGGCACAGGAATTACATATGTTTTCTTAGTTCCTGACCATTTGAATTCTGAATCAGCATCTTTCCCCTGATATTGAATAGTTCTCCATTTACTGATCTTTGTAATTTTTCAAGCATCGTGCAGTTAACTGGCATTGAGGCAGGAAGAGGATTCACCATGTACTTTAAGCCTGGCTATCTATACACTGGCTAGCTTCCCTTCATCATGCTTACATGTGATCCTCAGGATTGCGTGAAAGAGAAAACTTTCATTGTTCACTTCTGTGAACTTCCATTTTTGTCAAGGTCATCTATAAAACTAAAAGTTTTTACCCACTCACTTACTCCCCAAGTAATCAGGAATATGTTTCTCTGATCTTTTACTAAAGCCATAGTATAATAGTGGTATTTTTAGAAGTCAAGGGAATTTGAGAATCTAGAAATGTAAACTCTCTACACAGACAGTCAAATCAATTGTCACATATGCTTTTTGACTGAAAATAATTGAGAAGCTGAGTATGTTTTTGTCCTCCCCCCTTCCAGTGCCCTTGCACTTAATATGTGTACATGCACGCACATACTCTTTGCTGCTTTCATTCCTCAGTGCTCATGGATGGTATGCTCCTGCTGTTTCAAATCCTTCTCCATGCACAGCAGATGAAAACTGCATTGAGATTGCTGACACTATAAATCCCTACAGTGTTGAGTGAAATGTTTGTGGGTTTAGGTCTTGACAAGAATAGAAATTCAACACTGCCACTCAGTGATATGAGACTGTCTTTACAAGTAGTACCCGCAAGGCCAAACCATCCTGTTATCAAATTTCTACTTAATATGTGAAATTAATAAGGGTGATTATCAGTTGGTTATCATGGCTTTGGGAAGGCAGACATAGGCCTACCCAGCATGGGATCTATGGGCTGGTTCTCACTCAGCATTTAGGGAGACATACTTCATGCTTCAGTGTGTCCCATTTCCTATGGCCCATTGTCCTCTGCTGTGCTGAGGCAGAGCTGTTGTTCTGCATTATCAGCTGTATTTCCTGTGTTGTCATGATCTGGAGGAGGAGAAAGAAAAGAAAGCACTAATGTAATTTTTTTCTTATCCAATATGTGGTCTGTCTCCAGAGAACCCTAAGATTTTAAGGTATAAGGGATATCCAAAGATCAGGAAACCTAGATCCTTACTCCTGTTTGACTCTGGAATCTGCTCTGACAGTTTTAACTAATTAGCTAACTTATTCACCAATGTTTTCAGTCAAACAAGATTCATGACATTCATTCATTTATCCATTTTTCTGTGAATATTTATTCCATACCGTGCTCTGAAGATACAATTGAGAAACAGCAAAATTCCCAGTTCTAATGAATTTTACATTCAAATAGGAAAAGAAGGACCAAAAAACGAAAAATAATTAGCAAAAAGGTATGATGTCAGTTATCATTAAGAGCCATAGATAAAATAGGGAAAAGAATTGCTAAAAAGAATGAGGGAGCTTAATTTCGAATCAGATGATTAGGAAACACCTCACTGAAGAAGTGTCTGGGGACAGAAGCCTCGGGCAGTGAGCATGAGTGTTATCCACAGAAGAGCTTTCTAGACAAAGCCAAAACCCTAACCCAAACACTTATGGATATAAAGCTCTTAGGGGTCTATTGCCTGGTGTGTTGGAAGAGCAAAGTTCCAGTGTGGCTAACACACAAGAAATAAGGGAGATAATAATAGGACATGTGGTCAGAAAGTTAGTATGATTAGAGGAGAATGATATATGGATCTCCTGGGACATCGTAGGCTACTGTAATGATTTTTGCTTTCTCTCTGACTAGTAGGGCAAGTCACTGATAAGTTTTGAAGGATGGAGTGGCATTATATGATTGACATTTTAAAAGACGAGTGTCTATATATTTATATATTGGTGTCAGTATAAATATAGATATGGATAATTTCTCCCAGCTGCAGTGTGAAGAACAGATAATTGGGTCAAAATCAGAATCAGGGAAGGAATGAGGAGGCCGTCACAATTATCTAGACTAGAAACCCGGGTGGCTTGGATCATGTCACTGTTGTGGATATAGTAAACTATTGAATTTTAAATGTATTTTGAAAGTAGAACTGATAGGATTAGTGACCAAAGTGAATGCTGGCTATAAAAGAAGAAGAATTAAGGATGATACCAAATTTTTAGCTTAGGCAGCTGAAAGCAATGTAGCTATAATCCATTTGGACTAGATGTCCAGGGAAGCAGGCTTTGGGAGATAGGACAATCTCTTTGGGAGATTGAAACGTTGAGTTCAAGGTGTCTTTGACTACTTCGGTAAAGACAGTAGGTGGTATTGCACAGGTCTGGAATTCAGGGATTTAGGAGAGAAATCCAGGCTGAAGAATACTTTTAGAGTTCATTCATATTTAGATAATATTTAAAGCTATGATTATCAAGGAGTGGATTTAAATAAGGGAGAAATATCCAAATATTTTGTTTAAAGCTCTATGATGTTAGGATCATGGGAAGCTAAAAGAAATAACCACTGATAAAGAAGGGAAAATGCTGGGAGGGGGAGGGCCCTGGAACAACACTGAAGAAGGATTTTTAGAAAATGGCTATGCCTAAAACTATTATACTGCTATATGTTAATTCTCTCAAGTATGAAAAGTGGGAGTGAATAATACGTAAAATTCTGCTTATAAATAAAGGATGGCAAAAGCTGAGGACTCCTGCATTTAGCAATGTGTTTCTAGGTGATTTTGATAGAAGTAGTTGTGGCATGAAAGTCTCATTGGAATATTCTTGAGGAGAACAGGCTGCAGAGAGTAAGACTGCAGATTGTCTGTTAAATGGAGCAGAGAAAGAGTGATGCTTAGGGAGAAATGGGGCCTGTGTGTGTGTGTGTTAAGACAGCACATATCACAAGCAGATTTTATTCTCTGGGATTGGTACCCTATAAAAGTCAACTTATTCCATCTTTGACCTGTCTGACTTTTACACTTTATTTTAATCTACCACCAACCTCTCTCACCACCATCTCTGTTAAAATCTTCTTGAATTCGTGACCGTACTGAATTATTTTTTCCTCGTATAGTCAAACCATCAATAAAGGTTTGGGTTGCAAACACCAGTTTCATTGGAGTATGGGAGCATCTTCACATCAATACAAATGTCTTTCTGAGCAGGAAATGCGGAGATCTAAACTCCTTTTTTCTACATCTCAAAAAATAAACACTACAGGGGGTACAAGACAAGGATGTCTAATTTCAGTCAATAGTTTTGCTTCCTTGTTACCGGTAAATCATACTTTGGGGGACATAGTGGGAGTATTGCAGTTCAGGTTCCTATGACTAAAAATGTGCATCCATAATGATTTTAAACAAGTAATTTGTAATTCTCTTTATATTATGCCACAAAGAAATGTTGGTGAGGGAAGAATGCCTTCTTACACTGAAGATTAGAATACACCAAGAGGTTTTCTAAACTATGGAAGGGACTTGGCAGAATCTACAGTTTTTGTCAATTATTGTCACAAACAATGCTACATAACAAACCACTTACTAATCTATGTACCCAGCATCCATGAGGTGGAGAAATGCTGTAGATTCTTAGTAGACAGGACTGCAAAGTCACTTGGCAGACAAAAATGGGAAGGTGTGAAAAATAATGCAATTCATTTTGGACTGTGTTGTGGTAATTTGCCGTGTTTTTCTAACTGGCTCAGGATATATACTAATTAGTGACTATTAAAAAGAAAAATGATAGTATGAGAAGTAAACTAATATAATTCTAATTATTAAATATGGAATAATGTTGTGATTGTGAAAAGTTCTTGAAAACAGAGAGTTCATTATCTCAACCCCTTCACTCAGTTAACTGTGTGTCCATAGACAAATGTATCATTTTTTAATTGAATTTATGATAAAGTCTATATATTCATATACACTTTTTTGGTCTGTTCTTTTAGTCAACTGAAAACTCCTCAAAGAACTAAACAATAAGAATTTGGATCCCCAGAGTATCACTAGCCCTTAGCATGTAATAGCACTCAGTAAGCACACATTGAAGGAAAGAGAGAAGAAGGGAAATGTTGAGTAAGCAGGAGCCAAATGAAAGGAAGAGAGGAGAATGATAGCAGAGGGGAAAACAGAGTAGTGGACTCTGATGTGAGAAGGAATGTGGTATGCAGACCTGTAAGCAGTCTGTCCAGTCCAGTATGATTGACTGACAGGAAAAGGACAGAAAAGATTTAGAAATAATCCTTACTCTGAGAGCACAAGGATGCAAAGTTCATTTTCAATAGTTTCAATGGCAGTGAGATTCTACTGATATGTTCTGTAAGAGAGAGTTATGTGATGAGATTTCTCTTTAAAAAAATAGTACTCTGCCGTTTCCCACAGAAGTTCTGGGACGACATGGTACTGACCATATATTCACCCAGCTGTACACACATTTCTCTGTCACTTCTTCTGAACCACCCACCTGCAAGGAAGGTGTGGAGCTCAGAGCCCATTCCATTGAAGAGTTGGTGCTGGTCTTTCCCTCCAGCAGAGCCTGGAGAGTGCTGTTCAAGGGAGCTTGACTAGAGTGTGTGTATGAACTTGACTGGCCCTCTGGGAGATAAGGAATTACCAGCTGCCTGGGCTGGGTCCTGGGGCTGCTTCTGGCTTTGAGAAAGCTCTGAGCTTCTCCTGATGCTCTCACTGCCCAGCCAGGCATCAAGGGAAAGGTCTTTGTCTTCTTTGTAGAAAACAAAGCCCATCACATCCCACCAGGGACATTATGGTAACTGAAAAATGTCTTCCCGAATAACAAATTCCAGTCCATATGGTGGGACAAAACCTCTTGTCTCACAAAATCAAGTGGAAAGAATATTTTAAAGTATCAAGAATGAAATAAAACAAATGAAGGAAAGATGAGACTTGGAGAAAAAAATCTGAAAACCAAATAGGATGATACTTGAATTTTCAGGAAGAGAAAATAATTAGGCAGCCTATCAGAGTTAGCTAAAAAAAGACAATTTCCCTGACTCAAAAGAAAACCAAAGGCACACACTCAAAGAGCAAGAATGTAAGTCCCAAAAGAAGTCTCCCTGCCTTGTTCACCACCCAATCCCCAGATCAAGAAAAGTACCTGGCACAAAGTAGGTCCTAAATGGACTTTTGCTTTGAGAATTAATAAGCTTGAAATTTGCTTCTAGCTAAATTTAATGAAATGTTTTGAAGGCATGATATTAAATGACATATAATCTGTTAGGGTCCGTGATCAAAGGAGAGAGACTGATACAAAGCAAAGGTCAAGCAAAGCTTTATTTCGAGCCAAGCATTGAGAATCAAACCAACCGGTCGGGGCCACCTCTTATAGAGAGAACAACACCTGCCAGCCTCACAGACTAACTTTTAAAGGACGAGGGCCATGTGGTTGAGCCTGGCCACACACAGGTGGCCAATGAGATTATTAACACACAGAGAAAGTTGCATAGTCGTGCTATGGGTAGCCAATTGAATTACAATTCACCCTATAGTAGATACTTGAACTAGTCTATCACCTTGGTCAGAATTGGTGCCCAAAAGGTGGGGCCCACATTCTTTAGGGAGATAGTGATTGGATATCTCCACCTGGCCTGACCCACCCTTGTATTTGGGTTCTGTTACCTGGGATTGGTCGACCATATTTTACTAGTTTCCCAGACTTGCTTTTAAGTAAGTCCCTTGGAGGGGGGCGGGCAGGGTCAGTTTAAGTTTTATTGCATGAACAACAAAATGGCTGTTCAACTGAGATGGAGCCGCTCTGGCTAAATAGGCCCCTACATAATCTACTTAAGGTAAAGGGGATCAAGACAGAGAAAAAAGTGCAACTGTAGTTAAAATGAAACAAAATGGAACATTGGGATTTTCTTCAATATGCCTCAACATTTGACTCTTAACCAAAAGGTAGTAAATTATTATTGATCACTTATACAGGCCATAAATATCAGTCATGGTGATGCCATAACAAACTATCAGAGTCAAAAGTGATTGGAAGGTGTATTTAGACTAAATTTAAAAAGGCTTAAACAGATTGGAGGGACAAGATGGCAGGGAAGTAGGAGGAGGAGCCTTTCAACCTGTATCCTAAAGTGAGCTCATTACCTACCAAATAACTCTGATCACCCATGAAATCAGCCTGAGATCAGAATTATACACGTCTGGATCTTTACAGGGGCAGAAGACACCAGTGGGCATGTAAAGTGGAGTGGGAACAGCGGACTGATATCGGAAGATAAACAAAAGGGGGAGGGAGCCACCAGAGGCGACTGGTTGGAAAGTAATAATCCCAATATGAGTGAGAGTGCCCTGCATCTGGGGACCAGCATTAACTTGGAGACTGGTTGAAAGCACTCCAAAAGAGCAAAAGATTGCAGAGGGGGGGAAATTGTGGGAATTGGTGTGGCTAGGGACAGGGGCTTAAGTCCCTGGTCCCAGGACAGCCTCCCCTGGCACTGAGCCAGAGAGAGTGCAGCGGAGAAACCAGGTCTGGGTCCCTAAGCTGCCAGCGTGTCCAAAAACGCATGGGGTCCAGCTCCTGTGAGGGGATGGAAGCCACGCTGGATGGCAGAACACACGAGCCCTGCTATAGAGCCCTGAGATGCGCGCGCCCCTCATCCTCCCCTGAGAGAGGTACAAAAGCCCGGCCGGCTCCCTTGATATGCGCCATTGTTTCAGAGCATAAGAGCATGCACCAAACTCCCCCAGAGAGGTCCGTGAAGGCTCAGCCTGGTGATTTAAGACCTGTGCCCCATTCTCAGAGCCTGAGACCCACGCGGGACCCACAACCTCCCCTGAAAGAGGTGCATGCAAGCCAGGTGCTCTTAGACCCAGAAAGACCAGGCACTCCCAACCTGGGGCCAGCGGGAAAATCTCAGTGTGTGATCGCTGCTTGGAACCTCTCTGGCAATCTAGAGCTGCCCAGACAGCCTCCACTGCCATGGCTTTGGGTACAAGCAAAAGATCCTGCGTCCCCAGGGACCGCGACTCAGAACCTGCTCTGCCAGTGGCCAAGGGGGAACTTATTTGGGCTCTGCAGCCAGACTGAGGCTTCTCTCTGAGAGGGAGGTCAGGGTGCATTTTGTTTTCCTCTAAAACTACAAAAACCATCAAAAGCAGTCAAGGTGAGAGAAATAAAAAGTGAACATAAAAACCACCAGAGAACAAATGCCTGAAAAAAACTAGTTTCCTCAGAGCCCACCCTCTTGAGGGGGGACAGGAGGACTTAACTCAGGGAACATCATTGACTGAAAACCCATGTGGCAGGCCCCTCCCCCAGAAAACAAACCAAGAAAGGAAAAAAAAAAAAAAAGGACGACAAGAGAACAACCACCCCTACTTCATAGGAAAACTTTTATTTTTAACTCGATCCCACTATTCTGGTTCATTTTTTTTTATATAGATAATTATTTAACCTATTTACCATCACAGTGAGTTGTCCAGTACATCAAATTCCATAATAACCTTTTAACCGGAACTTTTTGATACATACACCTATGTTTTTCTTTTGCATTTCTATTTTTTGAATTTCTTTTTTTAAATTATAGTTTAGTCTAGTTTATTCCTTTTTATTTTTATTCTCTAATATTCATATAGAGTTAAACTTCAAAGTAATCCCCTTTCCCCAATCAATACTACCGCTATAGGTAAACCAATTTTTAATCCCCCTTTATCTTAGGGAAGTTGAGTCCTTTAACAAAGATATCAAGATATATTCAGGAAGAATCAAAACAACCTTCCTCGCCCACACTGAGAATTTATAACCACTCTCCCATCTTTTTCTTCCACCACTGTTTCTGCGTTTTTGTACTTGTCCTGATAGTATATAAATATTACACTTGGGGTTCTTTTTGATGAAGTTTTTCCTTTATTTGCATATATATATTTCTTTTCTCTTGTCATATACTATTTTTTAAAGATTTATTTATTTATTTATTTGACAGACAGAGATCACAAGTAGGCAGAGAGGCAGGCAGAGAGAGAGGAGGAAGCAGACTCCCCGCAGAGCAGAGAGTCCGATGTGGGGCTCGATCCCAGGACCCTGAGATTATGACCTGAGCCGAAGGCAGCGGTTTAACCCACTGAGCCACCCAGGCGCCTCTCTTGTCATATACTTTTATCAGTCATTTTGTTTGTCTGTTTTTGTTTGTCTACTTCATAAATCTTACCTTGGGGCCCATTTGGGCTAACCTTCTCTTTCATCTTCCCTTTCTTTCCTGTCTCTCTCTCTCTCTTTTTTCTTTCTTTTTCTTTTCTTTTTTCTCTCATTTGGGTGGGGAATCCTGATTGCTCAGAAGCATTCTGGGGTGCACCTTGACTGCACCATGGTTGATACATCCATCTATATCCATTCAGACATCTCTCACCAAAATGACTAGGAGGAGGAATGCCCAACAGAAGAAAAATACAGAGGATGGACCTTCTGCAACAGAGCTAATGGCTATCAACACAGACAATATGTCAGAAAGAGAATTCAGGCTAACAATTATCCAGGCAATAGCTAGCTTGGAGAAAGCCAAATGAAATTGATTAGGGCCAAACTGAAAACAACCAGAGATCATGTTTTCAATGTTAGGGAAGAGCTGAGAGCTACCAGGGATGAGCTTCACCATGCTCTCAATGAGTTCCAATCTAATCTAAATTCTTGCAAAGCTAGGGTAACTGAGATAGAAGACAGAATTAGTGATCTGGAGGACAAACAGAGAGAAAGGATCAGGAGGAAGCCTGGAAAAAACAGCTTATAAACCACGAAAACAGAATCAGGGAAATAAATGATGCCATGAAACGTTCCAATGTCAGAATTATTGGAATCCCTGAAGGGGAGGAGAAAGAATGAAGTCTAGAAGATATAGTGGAACAGTTTCTTCATGAAAATTTCCCCAATCTCACGAATGGAACCAGCGTTTATGTACTAGAGGCTGAATGGTCTCCACACAAGATTATACATTCCAAAAAAACATCATGACACCTGATAGTCTAATTGAGGAATCATAATTGTAGGTATAATCTCTTGAAAGCCGCTAGGACAAAGAGGCTCCTACTTACAGAGGAAAGCCCATCAGAATAACGTCAGGCCTGTCCACAGAGACCTGGCAAGCCAGAAAGGGCTGGCAAGATATATTC
>NC_081563.1:73910499-73923153 GCF_022355385.1 Mustela nigripes | reverse complement strand
CCTCCTGGTCTCCGGCCCGGAGGAGCCGAGAGCCCAGGGCCCCACTACTCAGTGCTCCCTCAGAGAACAGTGCCCAGTAACTCCTGTCTGCCTGACCTCCAGCCGCGCTCCGAGCTCACCAAGCCTGTGGCTGTTTCAAGGTAACACCAAGCTGTGAGCTTACTGTCGGCTCTGTCTCTATAGCTGGTTTTCCCATTCCAATACCCACAAGCTCTGCGACACTCAGACACCCTCGATCCTTCTGTGACCCTGCGGGACCTGAGGCCACGCTGACCCCACATGGGCTTCGCCCAGGTTTAGCCTCTGGAGCGATGTCCTTCAGCAGAACAGACTTTTAAAAGTCCCGATTTTGTGCTCCGTTGCTCCGCCGCTTACCGGGAGCCGGCCCCTCCCCCCGGGGTCTATCTTCCTGTCGCTTTGGATTCACTTCTCTGCCAGTCCTACCTTTCAGAAAGTGGCTGTTTCTCTGTTTCTAGAATTGCTGTTCTCTTCCATCTGCCGATGGATTTGCAGGTGTTTGCAATCTTTAGATAAGCTATCTAGCTGATCTCCTGCTCGCTGAAGTAGTCTCAGCCTGCTACTTCTCCGCCATCTTAACTCCTCCCTCATTTTTTTAAATTTCTTTTCACTGTTACTCTACTCATTGTTTTAGAAGCACACCCAATGCTCCATGCAATCCATGCACTAATACCCATGTATTGGTTCCCACAACCCCCAAACCCCTGCCCCTTAAAGTCCTCCGATTCATTTTCAGAGTCCATCGTCTCTCATGGTTCGCCTCCCCTTCCAATTTCCCTCCACTCCCTTCTCCACTCCATCTCCCCTTTTCTGCCATGCTATTTGTTATACTCCACACAGAAGTGCAACCATATGATAATTGACTCTCTCTGCTTGATTTATTTCACTCAACAGAATCTCTTCCAGTCCCGTCCATGTTGCTACCAAAGTTGGGTATTCATCCTTTCTGAATGGAGGCATAACACTGCATAGTGTATATGGACCACATCTTCCTTATCCATTCTTCCATTGAAGGGCATCTTGGTTCTTTCCACAGTTTGGCAATCGAGGCCATTGCTGCTATAAACATGTGTTACAGACGGCCCTTCTTTTCACGCCATCTATATCTTTGGGGTAAATACCTAGGAGTGTAATTGCAGGGCTATAGGGAAGTTCTATTTTTAATTTCTTGAGGAATCTCCACACTGTTCTCTAAAGAGGCTGCACCAACTTGCATTCCCACCCACGGTGTAAGAGGATTCCCCTTTCTCCACATCCTTTCCAACACATGCTGTTTCCCGTCTTGCTAATTTAGGCCATTCTAACTGGTGTAAAGTGACATCTTAATATGCTCTTAATTTGAATCTCCCTGATGCTTAGTGATGATGAACATTTTTTTCAGGAGTCTGATAGCCATTTGTATGTCTTCATTGGAGAAGTGTCTGTTCATATCTTCTGCCTATTTTTTGATATGATTATCTGTTTTGTGTGTGTTGAGTTTGAGGAGTTCTTCATAGATCCTGGATATCAACCTTTTGTCTGTCCTGTAATTTGTTAATATCTTATCACATTCTGTGGGTTGACCCTTTTCTTTCTTTACCGTTTCCTATGCGGTGCAGAAGGTTTTGATTTTGATGAGTTCCCGAAGTTTATTTTGGCTTTGTGTCCTTTGGTTTGGAAGCATATCTTGAAAGAAGTCCTGTGGCTGATATCAAAGAGATTACTGCCTATGTTCTCCTCTAGGATTCTGATGGATTCCTGTCTCACATTGAGGTCTTTTATCCATTATGAGTTTATCTTTGTGTATGGTGTAAGAGGATGATCGAGTTTCATTCTTCTACATAGAGCTGCCCAGTTTTCCCTGCACCAGTTATTGAAGAGACTGCCTTTTTTCCACTGTATATTTTTCCTGCTTTCTTGAAGATTATTGGCCATAGAGTTGATGGTCCATATCTGAGCTCTGTACTGTGTTCCACTGGTCTATGCCAGTCCCATGCTGTCTTGGTGATCACAGCTTCATAGTAACCCTTGAAATCAGGCATCATGTTGCTCCGAGTTTTGTTTCTCTTTTCAGCAATTCTTAGCAATACGGGGTCGCTTCTTATTCCACACAAATTTGAGGCGTGTGTTTGTTCCAACTCTTTGAAGGATGCCAATGGAATTTTGATTGGAATGGCATTAAATGGATCGATTTCTCTAGGCAGTATAGACATTTTAACAATATTTATTCTTCTGATCCATGAGAATGCAATGGTTTTCCGTCCTTTCAGTTTTCTTCCATTTCTTTCATAAGTGTTCTCTAGTTCCTCGATTACAAATCCTTTACCTCTTTGGTTTGGTTTATTCCCAGGTTTCTTATGGTTTGGGTGCTGTAGTAAATGGAATTGATTTTCTAATTTCCCTTTCTGGATTTTCATTGATAATGTAGGAGATAGCCACTGATTTCGGTACGATGATTTTACATCCTGCCACATTATTGAATTGCGGTATGAGTTCTGATAGTTTGAGGGCAGAGTCTTTTGGGTTTTCCATATCAAGTATGTCATCTGTGAGGAGAGAGAGTTTGACTTCTTGGTTGCCAACTTGGATACCTTTTATTTGTCTTTGTTGTCTGATTGCTGTTGCTAGGACGTCACATCCTATGTGGAACAAGAATGGTGAGAGTGGACATCCATGTCATGTTCCTGATTTCAAAGCGAAGGCTGTCAGCTTTTACCCTTTGAGGATGGTATTCACTGTGGGTTTTTCATAGAAACATTTTATGAAGTTGACGAATATTCCCTCTATCCCTATACTTTGTAGCGTTTTAGTCAGGGACGGATGCTGGATTGTGCCAAATACTTTTTCTTCACCAATTGAGAGGACCATGTGGTTCTTCTCTCTTCACTTCTTAATTTGTTCTATGACATTTATTGATTTGCGAATGTCGAACCAATCTTGCAACCCAGGGATAGATTCTACTCGGTCATGGTGGATAGACATTTTAATGTACTGTAGGTATCTAGGAGCTAGAATCTTGTTGAGAATCTTAGCATCCATATTCATCAGTGATATTGGTTTGAAATTCTCCTTTTTGGTGAGGTCTTTGCCTGGTTTGTGGATCAGGGTAATCCTGGCTTCATAGGAAGTGTCTGGACATTTTCCTTCTCTTTCAAATTTTGGAATGAGCTTCAGGAGAAGAGGTGTTAGTTCTTTTCTTAAAATTTGGTAGAATTCGTTAGGGCATCCTTCAGGTCCCGGGGTCTTGTCTTTTGGGAGGTTTTTGAACACTGCATTAATCTTGTTACTGGATAATGGTCTATTCAGGTTGTACGTTTCTTCCTGGTTCAATTTTGGAATTTTACAGTTTTCTAGGAATGCATCCATTTCACCTAATTTGCTTAGCTTATCGACATATACTTGTTTTTTTTTCTGATTTCTTTTCAGTGTAACCATATTCATTGTTTTAGCACCACATCTAGTGCTCCAAGCAATCCGTGCCCTCTCTATTACACACCACGTGTTTCCCCAACAGGCCACCCCCGCTCTTTATGCCCTCAGATTCTTTTTGTTAATGTTGTATAGATTTTTTTAATTAAATTTATTTATTTTCAGCAAAAAAGTATTCATTATTTTTTCACCACACCCTGTGCTCCATGCAATCCATTCCCTCTATAATACCCACCAACAGTTACCCCAAACTCCCACCCCACCCCCGCCACTTCAAACCCCTCAGATTGTTTTTCAGGCAAAGACCCTACCGAAAAGGAGAATTTCAGACCAATATCACTGATGAATATGGATGCTAAGATTCTCAACAAGATCCTAGCAAACAGGATCCAACAGCACATCAAAAAGATTATCCACCATGACCAGGTGGGATTCATCCCTGGCCTACAAGGATGGTTAAATGTTCGCAAATCAATCAATGTGATAGAACAAATTAATATGAGAAGAGAAAAGAACCACATGGTCCTCTCAATTGATGCAGAAAAAGCATTTGACAAATTCCAGCATCCTTTCCTGATTAAAACACTTCAAAGTATAGGGATAGAGGGAACATTCCTGAACTTCATCAATTCTTTCTATGAAAGACCCACAACAAATATCATCCTCAATAGGAAAAAGCTTGCAGCATTCCTGTTGAGATCAGGAACAAGGCAAGGATGCCCACTTTCACCCCTCTTGTTCAACATAGTATTAGAAGTCCTAGCAACAGGAATCAGACAACAAAGAGAAATAAAAAGGGCCCTCAGATTCTTTTTGAGAGTCCATAGTCTCTCATGGTTCCCCTCCCCTTCCAATTTCCCTCCACTCTCTTCTCCTCTCCATCTCCCCTTCTCCTCCATGCTATTTGTTATATTCCACACAGAAGTGAAGCCATATGATAATTGCCGCTCTCTGCTTGATTTATTTCACCCATCAGAATCTCTTCCAGTCCCGTCCATGTTGCTACCAAAGTTGGGTATTCATTCTTTCTGAATGGAGGCATAATCCTCCATAGTGTGTATGGACCACATCTTCTTTATCCATTCTTCCGTTGAAGGGCATCTTGGTTTTTTCCACAGTTTGGCAACCGTGGCCATTGCTGCTATAAACATTGGGTTACAGATGGCCATTCTTTTCACTCCATCTGTGTCTTTGGGGTAAATACCTAGGAGTGTAATTGCAGAGTTATAGGAAAGTTCTATTTTTAATTTCTTGAGGAATCTCCACACTGTTCTCTAAAGAGACTGCACCACCTTGCATTCCCACCCACAGTGTAAGTGGATTCACTTTCCTCAACATCCTCTCCAACACATGTTGTTTCCTGTCTTGGTATTTTAGGCCATCCTAACTGGTGTAAGGTGACATCTTAATGTGGTTTTCATTTGAATCTCCCTGATGCCTAGTGATGATGAACATTTCTTCAGGTCTCTGATAGCCATTTGTATGTCTTCATTGGAGAAGTGTCTGTTCATATCTTCTGCCCATTTTTTGATATGATTATCTGTTTTGTGTGTTTGAGCTTGAGGAGTTCTTCATAGATCCTGGATATAAACCTTTTGTCTGTACGGTCATTATCAAATATCTTATCGCATTCTGTGGGTCGCCTCTTTGCTTTCTTGACTGTTTCCTATGCAGTGAAGAAGGTTTTGATTTTGATGAGTTCCCGAATTTTACTTTGGCTTTTGTGTCCTTTGCCTTTTGAGGCATTTCTTGAAAGAAGTTGCTGTGGCTGATATCGAAGAGATTACTGCCTATGTACTCCTCTAGGATTCTGATGGATTCCTGTCTCACATTGAGGTCTTTTATCCATTATGAGTTTATCTTTGTGTATGGTGTAAGAGGATGGTCGAGTTTTATTCTTCTACATAGATCTGTCCAATTTTCCCTGCACCAGTTATTGAAAAGACTGTCTTTTTTCCACTGTATATTTTTCCTGCTTTCTTGAAAATTATTTAACCATAGAGTTGATGATCCATATCTGAGCTTTCTACTATCTTCCACTGGTCTATGGATCTGTTTTTATGCCAGTCCCATGCTGTCTTGGTGATCACAGCTTCATAGTAACCCTTGAAATCAGGCATCATGTTGCTCCGAGTTTTGTTTCTCTTTTCAGCAATTCTTAGCAATACGGGGTCGCTTCTTATTCCACACAAATATGAGGCGTGTGTTTGTTCCACCTCTTTGAAAGATGCCGGTGGAATTTTGATTGGAATGACATTAAATGGATCGATTGCTCTAGGCATTATAGACTTTTTAACAACATTTATTCTTCTGATCCATGAGAATGCAATGGCTTTCCGGCTTTTTGGTTTTCTTGCATTTCTTTCATGAGTGTTCACTAGTTCCTCGAGTACAAATCCTTTACCTCTTTGGTTTGGTTTATTCCCAGGTATCTTATGGTTTGGGTGCTGTAGTAAATGGAATTGATTTTCTAATTTCCCTTTCTGGATTTTCATTGATAATGTAGAAGAAAGCCACTGATTTCTCTACCATGATCTTGTATCCTACCACATTATTGAATTGCTGTACGAGTTCTGGTAGTTTGGGGGTGGAGTCTTTTGGGTTTTCCCTAACAATTATGTCATGTTTGAGGAGAGAGAGTTTGACTTCTTGGTTGCCAATTGGATACCTTTTATTTCTCTTTGTTTTCTGATTGCTGTTGCTAGGACGTCACATCCTATGTTGAACAAGACTGGTGAGAGTGGGCATACTTGTCATCTTCCTGATTTCAAAGCAAAGTGTCAGTTTTTACCCTTTGAGGATGGTATTCACTGTGGGTTTTTCATAGAAACATTTTATGAAGTTGACGAATATTCCCTCTATCCCTATACTTTGTAGCATTTTAGTCAGGGACGGATGCTGGATTTTATCCAATGCTTTTTCTTCACCAATTGAGAGGACCATGTGGTTCTTCTCTCTTCACTTCTTAATTGGTTCTATGACATTTATTGATTTGGGAATGTCGAACCAACCTTGCAACCCAGACATAGATCCTACTCGGTCTTGGTGGAATGACTGTTTAATGTACTGTAGGTTCCTAGGAGCTAGAATCTTGTTGAGAATCTTAGCATCTATATTCATCAGTGATAGTGGATTGAAATTCTCCTTTTTGGTGAGGACTTTGCCTGGTTTGTGGATCAGGGTAATGCTGTCTTCATAAAAAGTGTCTGGACGTTTTCCTTCTGCTACAAATTATGGAAAGAGCTTCAGGAGAAGAGGTGTTAGTTCTTTTCTTAAAGATTGGTAGAATTCGCTAGGGCATCCTTCAGGTCCCGGGGTCTTGTCTTTTGGGAGGTTTTTGATCACTGCATTTATCTCATTACTGGATAACGGTCCATTCAGGTTGTACATTTCTTTCTGGTTCAATTTTGGGATTGTACAGTTTTCTAGGAATGCATCCATTTCACCTAGGTTGCTTAGCTTCTTGGCATATATTGGGTTTTTTTTCCCCCAATTTCTTTTCAGTGTAACTGTATTCATTGTTTTAGCACCACACCCAGTCCTCCATGCAATCCGTGTCCTATTACCCACCACGTCTTTCCCCAACGTCCCTCCCCCACTCTTTCAAAGCCCTCAGGTTCTTTTTCAGAGTCCATTGTCTCTCGTGGTTTTTCTCCTCTTCCAATTTCCCTCCACTCCCCTCTCTTCTCCATCGCCCCTTGTCCTCCATGCTATTTGTTACACTCCACACATAAATGAAACCATATGATAATTGCCGCTCACTGCTTGATTTATTTCACTCAGCAGAATCTCTTCCAGTCCCGTCCATGTTGCTACCAAAGTTGGGTATTCATCCTTTCTGAATGGAGGCATAATCCTCCATAGTGTATATGGAACACATCTTCCTTATCCATTCTTCCATTGAAGGGCATCTTGGTTCTTTCCACGGTTTGGCAACCGTGGCCATTGCTGCTCTAAACATTGGGTTACAGATGGCCCTTCTTTTCATGCCATCTGTATCTTTGGGGTAAATACCTAGGACTGTAATTGCAGGGTTATAGGGAAGTTCTATTTTTAATTTCTTGAGGAATCTCCACACTGTTCTCCAAAGAGGCTTCACCAACTTGCATTCCCACCAACAGTGTAAGAAAATTCCCCTTTCTCCACATCCTTTCCAAGACATGTTGTTTCCCATCTTGCTAATTTAGGCCATCCTAACTGGTGTAAGGTGACATCTTAATGTGGTTTTCATTTGAATCTCCCTGATGCCTAGTGATGATGAACATTTCTTCAGGTGTATGATAGCCATTTGTATGTCTTCATTGGAGAAGTGTCTGTTCATATCTTCTGCCCATTTTTTGATATGATTATCTGTTTTGTGTGTGTTGAGTTTGAGGAGTTCTTCCTAGATCCTAAATATCAACGTTTTGTCTGTCCTGTCATTTACAAATATCTTATCGCATTCTGTGGGTTGCCTCTTTACTTTCTTGACTGTTTCCTATGCAGCGCAGAAGCTTTTGAATTTGATGAAGTGCCCAAAGTTTATTTTGGCTTTTGTTTTCTTTGCTTTTGGAGACATATCTTGAAAGATGTCACTGTGGCTGATATCGAGGAGATTACTGCCTATGTTCTCCTCTAGGATTCTGATGGATTTCTGTCTCACGTTGAGGTCTTTTATCCATTATGAGTTTATCTTTGTGTATGGTGTAAGAGGATGGTCAAGTTTCATTCTTCTACATAGAGCTGCCCAGTTTTCCCTGCACCAGTTATTGAAGAGCCTGTCTTTTTTCCACTATATATTTTTTTCCTGCTTTCTTGAAGATTATTTGGCCATAGAGTTGATGGTCCATATCTGAGCTCTGTACTGTGTTCCACTGGTCTATGGGTCTGTTTTTATGCCAGTCCCATGCTGTCTTGGGGATCACAGCTTCATAGTAACCCTTGAAATCAGGCAACGTGATGCTCCTAGTTTTTTTTTTTTTCTTTTCAGCAGTTCTTAGCAATACGGGGTCGCTTCTGATTCCACACAAATTTTAGGTGTGTGTTTGTTCCAGCTCTTTGAACGATGCCGGTGGAATTTTGATTGTAATGGCATTAAATGGATCGATTGCTCTAGGCAGTATAGACATTTTAACAATGTTTATTATTCTCATCCATGAGAATGCAATGGCTTTCCATGTTTTTGTTTTCTTGCATTTTTTCATGAGTTATTTCTAGTTCCTCAAGTAAAAATCCTTTAAGTCTTTATTTGGTTTATTCCCAGGTATCTTATGGTTTGGGTGCTGTAGTAAATGGAATTGATTCTCTAATTTCCCTTTCTTTATTTTCATTGATAATGTAGAAGAAAGCCATTTATTTCTCTACCATAGTCTTGTATCCTGCCACATTATTGAATTGTTGTATGAGTTCTGGTAGTTTGGGGATGGAGTCCTTTGCGTTTTCCATATCAAGTATGTCATCTTTGAGGAGTGAGTTTTACTTCTTCATTGCCAATTTGGATACCTTTTATTTCTCTTTGTTGTCTGATTGCTGTTTCTAGGACTTCACATGCTATGTTGAACTAGAGTGGTTTAGTGGGCATCCTTTTCACGTTCCTGATTTCAAAGCAAAGGCTGTCAGCTTTTACCTTTTGAGGATGGTATGTACTGTGGGTTTTTAATAGAAACATATTATGAACTTGACGAATATTCCCTCTATCCCTATACTTTGCAGCGTTTTAGTCAGGAGCGGAGGCTGGATTTTGTCCAAATCTTTTTCTTCACCAATTAAGAGGACCATGTGGTTCTTCTCTCTTCACTTCTTAATTGGTTCTATGACACTGATTGATTTGTGAATGTCGAACCAACCTTGCAACCCAGGGATAGATCCTACTCGGTCTTGGTGGAATGACTGTTTAATGTACTGTAGGTTCCTAGGAGCTAGAATCTTGTTGAGAATCTTAGCATCCATATTCATCAGTGATAGTGGTTTGAAATTCTCCTTTTTGGTGAGGACTTTGCCTGGTTTGTGGATCAGGGTAATGCTGGCATCAAAAAAAGTGTCTAAAAGTATTCCTTCTGCTTCAAATTTTGGAAGGAGCTTCAGGAAAAGCAGTGTTAGTTCTTTTCTTAAAGTTTGGTAGTATTCGCTAGGCCATCCTTCAGGTCGTGGGGTCTTGTCTTTTGGGAGGTTTTTGATCACTGCTTTAATCTCGTTACAAAATAACGGTCTCTTCAGGTTGTACATTTCTTCCTGGATCAATTTTGGGATTTTACAGTTTTCTAGGAATGCATCCACTTCACCGAGGTTGCTTAGCTTATTCACATAAAAATTTTTTTTCCAATTTCTTTTCATTGTAACCGTTTCATTGTTTTAGCACCACACCTAGTGCTCCATGCAATTCATGCTCTCTCTTTTACCCATCACGTTTTCCCCAACCTCCCACCCCCGCTCTTTCAAAGCCCGCTGATTCTTTTACAGAATCCATAGTCTCTCATGGTTTCCTTCCCCTTCCAATTTCTCTCCACTCCCTTCTTCTCTCCATCTCCCCTTGTCCTCCATGCTATTTGCTATACTCCACACAGATGTGAAACCATATGATAATTGACTCTCTCTGCTTGATTTATTTCACTCAGCAGAATCTCCTCCAGTCCCATCCATGTTGCTACCAAAGTTGGGTATTCATCCTTTCTGAATGGAGGCATAATCCTCCATAGTGTATATGGACCTTCCTTATCCATTCTTCCGTTGAGGGGCATCTTGGCTCTTTCCACAGTTTGGCAACCGTGGCCATTGCTGCTCTAAACATTAGGTTACAGATGGCCCTTCTTTTCACTCCAACTGAATCTCTGGTGTAAATACCTAGGAGTGTAATTACATAGTTATAGGGAAGTTCTATTTTTAATTTCTTGAGGAATCTCCACACTGTTCTCCAAAGAGGCTGCACCAACTTGCATTCCTACCAACAGTGTAAGAGGATTCCCCTTTCTCCACATCCTCTCCAATACATGTTGTTTCTTCTTTTGTGGATTTTGGCGTGTCAGGTGCTATCTCAAGGTCATTTTAGTTTGCATCTCTGCAAACTAAAGTGATGGTGAGTGGCTAGTGATGGTGAGCATTTTTTCATGTTTCTGATAGCCATTTGTATGTCTTCATTGGAGAAGTGTCTTTTTATAATCTTCTGCCCATTTTTTGATATGATTATCTGTTTTGTGTGTGTTGAGTTTGAGGTGTTCTTTCTAGATCCTGGATATCATCCTTTTGTCTGTCCTGTCATTTGCAAATATCTACTCGAATTCCATGGGTTGCCCCTTTGTTTTGTTGACTATTTCCTTTGCTGTTCAGAAGCTCTGGATCTTAAGGAAGTCCCAAAAGTTCATCTTCGCTTTTGTTTCCTTTGCCTTTGGAGACATATCTCGAAAGAAGTTGTTGTGGGTAATGTTGAAGAGGTTACTGAGTATGTTCTCCACGATTCTGATGGAGTCCTGCCTCATGTTGAGGTCTTTTATCCATTATGAGTTTCTCTTTGTGTATGGTGTCAGAGAATGGTCAAGTTTCTTTCATCTACACATAGCTGTCCCAATTTTCTCAGCACCATTTATTGAAGAGACTGTTTTCCTCTGTATATTTTTTTCCTGCTTTGTTGGAAAATTATTTGACTGTAGACTTGTTGGTCCATATCTGAGCTCTCTACTCTGTTCCACTGGCCTATGGGTCTGTTTTTATGCCAGTCCCATGCTGTCTTGTGTCTTGGTGATCACAGCTTTGTAGTAACCCTTGAAACCAGGCAACGTGATGCTCCCAGTTATGTTTTTCTTTTTGGCATTTCCTTAGCAATATGGGGTCTCTTCTGATTCCACACCTATTTTGGCAAAATTCCGGTGGAATTTTGATCAGAATGGCATTAAAAGGATAGATTACTCTAGGCTGGACTGGATCCATGGGACAGGGCCAAGGATGGGAACACCGCAGGCCTAGGGGATGGAGGCGTCGGCCTCGCCGGTTCCGCTTTGGAGGCCTATGGATTCATCGGGTTGGCCTAGAAGCCCCAATCTGCAGGAACAGAGTCAATGTGGCTTTAGACCTACAGAGGTTTTTCGGAGCTGCCTTAGGGGTCTGTGGTATGCTCAGCAGTACCTATTCATGCTACTGGACGGCATGGTGAGTTGTGGTTCCCAGAGCTTATTAGGGTGCAATGCTGCTTGCCCCCAGCGGAGGCAGCGGCAAGCTGCCGTGGCCAACACACCAGAAGAGCTGACTATGCAGCCTGCTGCTTCTGAGAGCAGTGGTGAGGGGCTGCAGGAAATGTGAGGTACGGCTGCTTGTTGTTCCTGGACAGAGTGTTAAGCTGAAGCCTCTCAGGAATGGTGGTAAGAATTGCTGGAGTCAGGCCCCCACTCAGTCAGCACTATGACCCATTGCCCCACGTTGATGGGAATTTGCTTCTCCAAAAAGGACAAGGGCATTGGCCGGCTTGAGAAGGAAGTGGATGACCACTTAAGAAACAAGCATGTGTCTCTCCTTCTCCCAGGAATCGGAGCAAGTGTGTAGGCTTTAGGTGGGAGGTGCCTCCATATCCGCACCTGACAACCCTTCTTCGCTCTGGCTCCACAAGACCTAAAGTCTGGAAATCAGCATCTGAATCCGTCCTGCAGCTTGTCCCAGGACGTCGGCATTCAGAGAAAACAGCAGGCCAGTGGGGCACCGTGGCACATCCATGCCAACATGGGACGTCAAAGTTCTCTTTCACCCCAAACATCCTGGGTCTTCTCTCACCTCCAGTGGAGCCAAAAAGTCCCACGAACGTAGCTGTCAGCCATGGAGGTGAGTGCTAGGGTTCCTGAGTTTCCTTGCAGGGAGCACCTGGCAGATGTCATTTTCTCTGCTTCTTTCTGGCTCCCAGACATATTTGGAACATCTAGTTCCTAGGCAATCCCTTGGATTCAAAAAGGAAGATGAGATGGACTCCGTGTGTGTTTGGGATGTAGAATGCATTCCTTTTTCGAACAAGGTTGATTCCATGGGTCCTAGGATGTGGTGGAATGGCTGGCATCTAGAGCGAGATGGCTGTTTGTGGTCAGATAGAGGCTTGGAGGATGGCTTCTCCTTTGTCCAACGGGATGGATCCTAATGGATTTGTCTTTTTTATCCAGAGAGTTCCTATGAGGGCAGAGGGAACATTCCAAAGGATTCCAAGGAGCCTTGGATGATTGAAAAGGGAAGTTTGACTTTCTACTTTCACTAAGTGGACCCTCTAGAGAGTTGGCCATG